>NW_006408761.1:2777155-2806332 GCF_000296735.1 Chrysochloris asiatica
AAGTTATATGAATTGTTGAATGTGAAACTGATGATGTGCCCTGTAAACTTTCACTCAATCCACAATAAAAACCTTAAATTAAAAAAAGAAAGAAAGAACCCACCCAAAAGGGGAAAAAAAAAAAAATCTGTATATATAATTGCTGAACACCGGGATATATGGGATGAGAGGAGGGGAGTGAAGGAGGGGAAGAAAGAGCACAGGGTGGGGAATGGACATAGGAGAGCCTGGGTGCTGGGGGTGGGGGAGGGGAAGCAAAACAATAGGATATATGGATGAAGATTTATGCTACTAAGTATTAAATATTTTAAAAGCCTTTTCTAAAAAGTTTTTGAAAAATTACAAGTTTCCAATATATTTGACCAATGAACATAGATCAGTCAGAAATCCGAATATATACTTATTCTCCCAATAAACTAGAATAAAGTAAAAAGCACCAGCATGAGAAATGGACCTAAAAAAGACTGGGGGGAAGGGGGTACTATTTTGGATTGGGAAAAAGAAGGTGGGACAAAAACTGAATACAGTGAATACACAGCTACACAACTCCTCACAGGGCATCCCCGTGTACAGAGAAGTTGTTATGCCTCCTCAGTTCACAGATGATGAAGGTCTTCTCTTCGGGTAAGTGTCACTTGACTCCAACTCAGAAGTACCCAACCAACCCAGCTTCCTCATAATGAGCTCTGAGTGAAGTCCTGGTTACCCTAGGTAAACAGCAGCATCCTCAGATGCACAAGCAGAGATGGCCAGGTAAGGTCACGGTAGTATCAAGGGCAGCTGCAGATGAGGGCTAGAGGACGAGAGTAGGGGTGCAGGACTCTGTGGAGGACTGGGCTTTTCCTAATTTGAGACCCAAATAGTATAAGGGGCCAAGTAAGAAAGCAATCTGAAAAAAGTCTCATTTGCTTGCGAAAAAGGTGACAACTGTCAGAACTATTTGCATCCCATTTGGGTGAGACCAAGTGGAAACCAGAAAGATTCTTTGCAGATGTTGTAATACCCAGGTGTAATTATGGAACTAAAGACCTTGATGTTTGTGCCCAACTCATTACAGGAACATACTCTCTGGATGAAAACAAACGAGTTTATATATAGCAGTGCTAGGGATGAGGTCATATATCATTGGCTTTGACTTGCATATGACTGTTACCTGGCAACAAGTGAAGAGTTACTTCCTTTTCTGTTACTTCTTTGTTGTTTGTGTGAATTTCCTAGAATAGAAAAAAGTATTATTTTTCTTTATTTAAAGGCTCAGAATGAAAACCATAAAGCCATGCTTTCAAAACACACACTAAACATCACATAGCAATAAGAGTTGTGTTGCTGTTGTTCGTTTACTTAACAAGACTGCTCCTTTTTTTAACTAAAGGAAGACCTAAAATTCCAACAAGTTAAGGATATTAAATGTATAAAACTAATTATTTAGGACTGACACCTAATAGTCCCAAACTCAGAGTCCTGGTGTGGCACTGTGGATTAATGCACTGAACTGTAAGATCAGTTTTTGAACCACAAGGTTGGCGGTTCAAGCTCACCTGCCACTCCTCGGAAACCGTATACAGGGTTGCTGTGGGTTGGAACTGACTCAATGGCACTTAACAACAACAGCAATGGTCCCAAGCTAAAGAACCCTGGTGGCGCTGCGGGACAGGCATGGGACTGAAAACCAAAAGGCTGATAGTCAAACCCACCAGCCACATGAAGTAAGAAAAGAGGCAGTTGTTTTCCCTGTGAAGATTCACAGCCTTGGAAACCTTGTACAGGGTCACTGTAACTTGGAACTGACTCAACAGCGATGGGCTTGGATTTTGGTTTGACTTCCCAAGCTGGGACAGGGAAGGAACTATTTAAAGCAACAGGATGAAGTGTCACACCTCAAAATATGACAACGACTCTTAATAAGACAGCTCAAGCATATGGTCAGATAAAATAGAAGACGCTCCTCTTCTTCTTTCAGTAAGATTCAAGGAAATGAAGCAAAAGAACAAGGCTCTTGAGAGAAAACGAACTTATGTAAAGAGCTTGAAGGAAGGCAAGAACAGAACTGTATCATTTCAATACTGATCCGTCTCCTCTGTAACATACCAGTACTATGCTTCAGATAACCTAAAATGGTGGCTGTAAACAATCTGTTATCCCAAACAAGAGGGTACAATCACTAATTAAGACCTGGTTCTACGTCACTGGTTCTCACTGAAAACATCTTCAACACCCCTATTCTGGGCTCAGTGTTAATTGAATATTCAAAGATAATGAGCAATACTTAATGAATTAAGGTCTACCTTTGTTTTATTGACTATACAAAGAAGCATTCGACTGTGTGGATCATAACAAATTATGGATAACACTGTGAATGGGAATATTACAGAACACTAATTAGGAAGACCCCCAGCAAGATGGATTGGCAAACTGGCAGCATCAATGGGGTCAAGAGTGGCAACAATTGTGAGATTGGCCCAGGATCAGGCAGTGTTTTGTTCTGTTGTGCACTGGGTCGCTATGAGTCAGTACCGACTTGATGGCACCTAACAACAACAACTACAATTGTGCAAATGTGGAATCTGTACATAGAACAAGAGGTAGTTAGTTATTCATACAAAACAAGGGATTACTGGGTAGTTTAAAATCAAGAAAAGTATGCATCAAGGTTATATTCTTTCATAATACTTATCCAATCTGTATGTTGAACAAATCATCAAGAAACTAGACCATATAAGGAGTTCTAGTGTGACACTTATGTAAGAATTTGACCATAGGTGGGTTTGAACTGTAAGGTCGGCAGTTCAAACTCACCAGCTGCTCCTTGGAAACCCTATAGAGAATCCCTGTGAGTCAGAACTGACTTGAATGCACCTAACAGCAACAACCTATATAAACAATAATGGCAACAGGATTGGAGGAAGGCTCATTGACAACCTGCAATATGCAGATGGCACAACCTTGATTGCTGAAATCTAAGAGGACTTGAAGTACTTCCTGCTGAAGATCAAAAATTAAAGCCTTTAGTATGGATTATAGCTCAATGTAAAGAAAACTAAAATCCTCACAACTGGATCAAAAAACTGAATGATAAAGAAAAAGATGGACGTTTTTAAGGATTTCATTTTACTTAACTCCACCCACAATCAACACCAGTAGAAGCAGTATGAAAGAAATCAAAAGACATATTGTATTGGGCAAATCTGCTTCACAAGACGTCTTTAAAGTGTTAAAAAGCAAAGATGAGAACTGAGGTATGCCTGGTTGAAGCCATGTAATTTTCAACTGCCTCATATGCATGTGTAAGCTGGACAATGAATAAGAAAGATCCGAGATGAATTGATGCATTTGAATTATGATGTTGGCAAAAAATAGATTATACCATGGATTGCCAAGAGAATGAACAAATCTATCTTGGAAGATGTACAGCAAGAATACTCCCTGGAGAGAAGAGCACATGCGGAATGCGAGTCCTTACCCAGAGAAGCAGTGATACCAGAGATGGAGGCAGAGATGGGGACAAGGAGAGAGGGAGCAGCTGAGGACTGTATACTCACGAAAAGAGAGGGACTGAGAGCTGGCAGCCAGGAGGCAGACTTGTGAGAATGTGCCCTTTGGTGGGGTAAATTATTATATATGTCTGAGTGTTTAAAAAAAGAGTTAAACCCCCTCCACACACAGAGTAGACAGGAATGGGCAACTTGGACATTGGCTACCCAAAATGGGGGGTGGAGGGCTACAAAGGCAAGAAGTGACTGGCTTACAAGCTTTCAAGAGGGAACCTAGATCCAGAGGGCCTGGAGGAAGGTAGAATCTCCAGTGAGTAGTATTCAATCTGACTAGGCGGGGCTGATGCAATGAAATGCAGACCAGTCTCTTGTGATACAATATTGAATAATTGTTATCAGGACTGTTTGTGAGGGTCAGAAATGTAAAGGTGGATGTTTTATAGCATGGAGGGGAGTGATTAACTTTTCAGTCTAGGAGCGGAGGTCCCTAGGACCATCAAGGGAGAAGAGCAGAGAGCGGGACCCTACCCAGAGAAGCAATGATGCCTGAAATGGAGCCAGAGATGATGACGTGGAGCGATGAGGCAGCTGGAGACTTTAGATCCAGAGAGGAAGAGTGACTGTGTGCTGAAGACCTGGGGGGTACAGGGGAAGGATTGCATGGAGGGGATTGTAACCATGGCAATGAGACAATATACGATAGAATGAATGTAAGACTGATGTTCTCCCATGTAAACTATCACATAATTCACAATAAAACATTAAAAAAAAAAGAGTTAAAGTGACTAGAGAGAAATACTGTTAACTGATGGTACATGGAGGGGATTATAATCATTGTAATGAAACAGGGTGTATGATTTGTTGAATGTAAAACTGATGATCTGCCCTGTAAACTTTCACTCAATCCACAATAAAAACCTTAAAAAAAAAAAAAATAATAATAATCCTTGGAAGTGAGTATGGCAAGACTTCAATCATGTACTTTAGGAAGGACCAATCCCTGGAGAAGGCCATCATACTTGTAAAGTAGAGGGTCAGTGAAAAGGAAGAAGACCTCCAATGAGATGGATTTTCACAGTGGCTATGACAATTGGTTCAAACAATTGTGAGAATAGTGCAGTAGTGGGCAGTGTTTTGTTCTGTTGTAGACAGGGTCACTGTGAGTCGGAACTGACTTGATGGCACCTAAAAACAATGAATTAATGTGTCAAAGCAAGTATCATAAATGACTGCTAACAAAAAGGGCGGCACTGTGAGCTCTAAAGAAATTTACCACATCATCTATGAAGTGTTGTTGTTAGGTGTTGTCATGTTGGTTCCAACTCAAAGTGACCCTATGCACAACAAAACACTGCCTGGCCCTGTGCCATCCACATAATTGTTGGTACGCTTGAGTCCACTGCTGTTGTTACTGCACCAATCCATCTCATTGGGGAGTCTAGCTCTTTTACACTGACACTCCACTTTACCAAGCATAAAGACTTTCTCCAGGGACGGGTCTCTCCTGGTAACAGGTCTGCAAGCATGAGACACAAAGTCTCACCATCATGGTTTCTAAGCTACATTCTGGCTGCCCGTCTTCCAACAGTTCTTCTGGCAGCCCATGGTACTTCCAATATGCTTCTACAATACCATAGCTCAAATACATCAATTCTTCTACAGTCTTCCTTACTCATTACAAAACTTTCACATGCATATGAGGCTATTGAAAAAACCCTGAATTGGGTCAGGTGCACCTTAGTCCTCAAACTGGCATCTTTGCTCTTGAACAGAGAGAGGTCTTGAGCAGCACATTTGCCAAATACAACCCGTTGTAGGATTTCTTGACTTCCATAGAAGTGTTGATAGTGGATCTAAAATGAAGTCTTTGACAACTTAAACCTTTTCTCTATTATGATGTTATTTAGTGGTCCACTGTGAGGATTTTTGTTTTCTTTACATTGAGGTGCAACCCATGCTGATGACTGTGCTATTTGATCTTCATCAGTAAGTATTTTAAGTCCTCTTCACATTTAGCAAGCAAGGTTATATCATATGTATATTTGTTGTGGTTGCTAAGTGCTGTCAAGTCAGTTCCAACTCATAGCAACCGCATAAAGGGTTTCTGAGGAGGGGCTGGTGAGTTTGAACCACAGACCTTACAGTTCTCAAACTGTCATTATGATCCAGTGCATTATCCTTGTCTTCCTCCAATCCTGTTGTCTTGTTCTTCATCATAAAGTCCACCTTCTAGGATTTTTGCTCAGCATACAGATTGAGTAAGTTTGGTGAAAGAACACACTCCTGACGCACACCTTTCCTGATTTTAAACCAACCAGTGTGCCCTTGTTCTGTTCGAATGAGTACATTTTAGTCTGTGTAAAGGTTCCTCATGAACACAATTAAGTGTTGTGGAATATTCATTCTTTGCAATATTGTCCATAGTTTGTCATGATCCAGAGTCCAAAGCCTTTGCATAGTCAATAAAGCACAGGTAAAGCATCTTTCTGGTATTCTATGATTTCAGCCAAGATCCATCTGAGGTCAGTAATGATATACCTGGTTTCATGTCTTCATCTATATCTATCTTGAACCTCTACCAGCTTCCTGTCAATGTACTGTTGTATCTGTTTTTTAACTGCCTTTAGCAAAATTTTACTTGCATGTGATATTAATGATATTGTCTGATGATTTCTACATTCTGTTGGGTCATCTGTCTTTGGAATGAACAAAAATATGGATATCTTACAATCTGCTAGCCAGGTAGCTGTCCTCCAAATTTCTTGACATAGATGAGTGAGCACCACCAGTACGGCATCAGTGTGTTGAAAGATTTCAATTTGTACTCCATCAATTCCGGGAGGCATGTTATTTGTGCATGTTATCAGTACAACTTGGACTTCTTTCTTTAGTATCAGGGCCTCTTGATCATATGCTACCTCTTTTTTTTTTTAAATTGTGAATTATGTGATAGTTTACATGGTAGAACACCAGCTTTACATTCATCCTATCATATTTCATTTCATTGCAAGGATTACAATCCCCTCCATGCATCATCAAACAACCAAAGGGTACACCCCGCAAGTCTGCCCCCCGGCCGTCAGCACACAGCCCCTCTCCCTCCTTGAGTCCAGTGTCTCCAGCTGCTCTATCTCTCCATGCATCATATCTGCCTCCATTTCTGGCATCACTGCTTCTCTGGGTAGGGTCCCACACGCCGCTCTTCTCACTTGATGGTCCCAGGGACCTCCGCTCCTGGAATGCAAAATCAACCACTCCTCTCCTTTTGTTACAAAACATCTACCTTTGCTCTTCCAGGGACTCTGTTTAGAGTAGGCATTCAAAATGGTCCAGTGTTTGACATACCGCAGTAGGCTGTCCTACAATACAGCCTGTAACAAAACTAGGCTGTCCCGAACCCCTGATAATAGAATTGTTTATACCAAGAAGGTTGGTTAAGCACCAAAATCTGCATGCGGTGTGTGCCCAGGCCAATTTTGAGGGGTCCGTGCTGTGAGACCTAAAGTTCTCATGAGATTGTCCAAGACAAAGAAACATGTAAGCAGGGCCTATGGTGGTTCTATGTGTGCTAAATGTGTCTGTGACAGGATCAAATGTGTTTTCTTTATTGAGGAACAGAAAATCGTTATGAAAGTGTTGAATGCACAAGCACAGAGTCAGAAAGTGAAATAAAAAATAATGGAACTTTGTTGAGTAATAAAAAAGTTCAAATGTCTTGTTTAAAAAACAAAAAAAATCTACCTTTACATTTCTGACCCTCACTCTCAGTACTGATACATATGCTACCTCTTGAAATGGTTGAACATCAACCATTTCTTTTGGTGCAGTGATTCTGTGTATACATTTTATCTGCTTGGGATGCTTTCAGCATCATTCAATATTTTGCCCATAGAATCTTTCAATATTGCAATTTGAGACTTGATTTTTTTTCTTCAGTTCTTTCCATTTGAGAAATGTTGAGCAATTTCTTCCCTTTGGGTTTTGTAACTCCAGAGCTTTGAACATTTCACTGTAACACTTGACTGTCCTTTCGAGTTGTCCTTTGAAATTTTCTTTTATCTCACATCTTCCAGTTGCTTTGGCTTATGTACACTCAAGAGCAAGTTTCAGCATCTCTTCTGACACCTACTTTAGTCTTTTGTTGTTGTTGTTTTCTTCTATTTTTTTAAATAAAAAAAAACAAAAACATTTTGCTTTCTTCACGCATGATGTTCTTAAATGCCATCCCACAACTCTTTTGGTCTTCAGTCATTAGTGTCTAATGCATCAAATCTGTCTTTCAGATCATCTCTAAATTCAGATGGTATATACTCAAGGTCATTATTTTGGCTCTTGTGGACTTAATTTTATCCTCACTGGTTTCAGTGGTTAGAGAGTAAATGTGAATAATAATGGTATTAACTGGTCTTCCTTGCAGGTGTATGGATACTATCCTATCTCAGGCAACATTATACTACAAGATAGATCTTGAAATCTTTTTGATGATGAATGTGAAGGTCGTTCCTGGCACAGTAAACACATGATTAGTGGGTTCAGAATTGCCAATATCAGTCCATTTAAGGTCACTAATGCCTAGAAGGCAGTTGTTCAAACAGAACATGAGAACAATGAATGGTTTAAAATTAAGAAAGGTGTGCGACAAGGTTGTATTCTTTCACCATACTTATTCAACCTGTATGCTGAGCAAATACTCCAAGAAGATGGGTTATATGAAGAAAAACGTGACATCAGGATTGGAGGAAGACTCATTAACAACCAGTGATATGCAGATGATACAACCTTGCTTGCTGAAAGTGAAGAGGACTTAAAACATTTACTGATGAAGATCAAAGAGCACAATCTTTGGTATGGATTACATCTTAATGTAAACAAAACAAAAATCCTCACCACTGGACCAATAAACAACATTCTTATCAATGGAGAAAAGATCAAAGTTGTCAAGGACTTCATTCTTCGTGGATCAACCATCAACACTCAAGGAAGCAGCAGTCAAGAAATCAAACGATGTATTGCATTAAGCAAATCTGCTGCAAGACCTTTATAAAGTGTTGAAGAGCAAAGATGTCAGCTTGAAGACTACGGTGTGCCTGACCCAAGCCATGGTATTTTCAATCACCTCATATGCATGCGAAAGCTGGACAGTGAATAAGGAAGACTGTAGAAGAATGCATGCCTTTGAGTCATGGTGTTGGAGGAGAATATTGAAAGTGCCATGGGCTGCCAAAAGATCCGTGTTGGAAGAAGTGCAGCCGGAGTGCTCCTTAGATGCCAGGATGGCCAAGCTTCGTCTCATACTTCGGACATATTGTCAGGGGGGACCAGTCCCTGGAGAAGGATATCATGTTTGGTAATGTGGAGGGTCAGAGAAAAAGAGGAAAACCCCCAACAAGATGGATTGGCCAAGTAGCAGCATTGATGGACTCAAGTATGGCAACAATAGTGAGGTTGGCCGAGGATTGGGCAGTGTTTCGTTCTTCTGTGCTATGAGTCGGTACCAACTCAATGGCACCTAACAACAACAACAACACCTAGGATATTGATTTTTTATTTTTAAACTTTTATTGCGAATTAAGTGATAGTTAACACGGGATAACAGGTTTTGCACTCATCCTATAGTGTTTTATTTCATTGCAATGATTACAATCCTCTTCATACATCATCATTTAACAGTATTTGCTTCTATTCTCTGTTTTGTTTTTGTTCGTTATTGTTTTTTATGTACACAAAACCATTCAGGAATATATAATCATTTAAACAACCGAAGAGCACATTCTGCAAAGCCAGTCTCAATGCTGCCAGCACATAGCCTTTCTCTTTCCATGAGTTTAGAGTCCTCAGCAGCTCTATTTCTCCATGTCATCATCTCTGCCTCCATCTCTTATGTCGCTGCTTCTCTGTTTAGAGTTCCATGTTCAGCTCATGCTCTTCTTTCTTAATGGTCCTAGGATTCTCTGTTCCTGGAATATAAGATTAACTACTTCCCCCTTTATGTTACAAAACTTCTACCTTTACAGTTGTGACAATGGCAATTAGATATGATAACAATTACTCACTATTGAATCAAAAGAATCCTATCTATCCCCATCTCTTTCCACCAAACCCAACTAGACAATGTGAAAACTATTCAGTGGGATTCTACCTTCCCCCACACACCTGAAGCTCAATGCCCTCTTGAAAACTTGTAAGCCAGCTACTTCATGCTTTTACAGACGCTGCCTCCACCATTTTAGGTAGCCAATGTCCTGGTGTGGTGCTGTGGGTAAATGCACTGGACTATAAAGACGGTTTGAACCACAAGGTTGGTGGTTCAAGCTCACCAGCCGTTTCTCAGAAACCCTATTCAGGGTCGATATGGGTCCGAACCTACTCGACGGCACTTGACAACAACAACAACGTCTAAGTTGCCTGTCCCTATCAACCGTGTATACCAAAGGGATAGGTTTGATCTTTGATGTGAAGACTCCTTCCCTTTCAGTTGGTATTCTGAGCTACTACATCCATAAGTATAGGTCAAGCTCATCAAATTGTAGCAATTTATACTTGCTTCCTTTATAAAATTTCTTTATACGATATTGATTTTTACGTGTTCCATTGCTTTTCTGACAGCTTCCAATTTTCCTAGGTTCATACTTAATGCATTCCATGTTTCAATTATTATTGTGTGTTTGCAGTTGTTTCTTGTCATTTTGTGTTGTGCCCCACCAGCAAATGAAGGTCCCAAATGCCTAATTCCACCCATGCCACTAAGGTCAACTACAACGTCCATCCTAAGAGATGCCAACCAATCAATTCCCTTTGAGGCAGTGGTTCTCAAACTCGGGGAGTGTCAGAATCATCCACGGAGCTTGTTAATAAAGAAACAGTACGAAATGCTCTATTTAAAGGAACAGCTCTTTCCCAGTCATATTTAAGTGCCTTCCAACCTGATGGGCTAATCTTTTGGCTCTGTATCTGACAATTTTCCACTGCTATTCAAAAGGTTTTCAGAGGTAAAACATGCAGAAGGGGCTGTGTCTCTTCCTTCCTGGCAGCTCTGCTGAAAACTGTCCATCATGACTATCTCTGCTGGTGTTTAAAATAACAGTGGCATAATCACGCAAGCCACCACAGTTCAAAAAAGGGACAGACTGTTGGTGGCTCTGATGGTATGAATTTTCTGAATTTGTAAATTCAGACTGAAATGTAGCATTAACAAACACTTGGGCACAGCTACGTCAGGAGAGACGAGACAGCCAGTCTTTTTTTGTTGTTGTAAAACTTGTTATTATGAATTGAGTGAAAGTTTACGGAGCTGATCATCAGTTTCACATTCAACAGATCATATACTTTGCTTCATTATATGGTTGCAATCACGTTAATCACTGCATTCCTCCCTGTGTCTCCCACCACCTCAACTTTCCTCTGCCAATCTCCCTCCGGTTGTATTGCCTGCCCCATCACCCATGTCACCGTGTGTCTGCCCTCTAGCACAGATATCATTTCCACCTCTCCCCCAAACCATCATAGACTGTTTCTTTTATCAAGAAAACCGTCCCCCGCTTTTTTTGTGTGTGTAAAAAAAAAAACGCAGGGATATATAATCATTTAAACAATCAAAGGGCACATTCTGTACGCCTGCCTCATGGCTGCTACCAGCACATAATCTGTCTCTTTTCATGAGTCTAGAGTCCTCAGCTGCTCCCTCTCTCCATGTCCTCCCTCACTTCTGCCTCCATCTCTGGTGTCGCTGCTTCTCTGGTTAGGGTTCCACGGTCAGCTCATGCTCTTCTCTCTTGATGGTCCTAGGGTTCTCTGTTCCTGGACTGTAAAATTAACTACGCCCCTCTTTTTGTTACAGAACTTCTACCATTATCGTTGTGACAATTGCAATTAGGTATGATAACAATTACTCACTATTGAGTCAATGAATCCCATCCCCATCTCCTTTCACCAGACTCATCTAGACAAGATGAAAACTATTCAGTGGGAATGCTACCTTCCCCTGCACACTCTGTAACTAAACTCCCTCTTGAAAACTTGTAAGCCAGTCACTTTGTGCCTTTATGTTGTTGTTGTTAAGTGCCGTCGAGTCGGTTCTGACCCATAGCGAACCTGAAAAGGGTTTCCAAGGCTGTAAAGCTTTCCAGGAGCAGAAAGGCTCATCTTTCTCCTGCGGAGCAGCTGGCAGTTTCAAACTGATGACCTTGCAGTTCACAGCCTAATTCATAACCACTATGCTACTATAATGCATTTATAGCCTCCCCATTTTAGGTAGCCAATGTCTAAGTTGCCTGTCCCTACCAACCCTGTGTACAGAGGGGATAGCTTTGATCCTTGATGTGAAGACTCCTTCCCTCTCAGTTGGTATTTTGAGCTACTACATCCATAAGTACAGGTCAAGTTAATCAAATTGTAGCAATTACACTTGCTTCCTGTGCCAAATTTCTCCATCTTCCTCTAGTCGAGCTCAGGTCATCAAGCCATCGAAGCTACAGACAGCCAGTCAAAAGGCTGAAGAAGAATGCCATGTCTGTTTCAGAGAACCTGTTTTGAGCATGGTCAATCTTGGGAGATGACTACAACGTCCATCCTAAGAGATGCCAACCAATCAATTCCCTTTGAGGCAGTGGTTCTCAAACTTGGGGAGTGTCAGAATCATCCACGGAGCTTGTTAATAAAGAAACAGTACGAAATGCTCTAGTTTTGTAAAAAGTTCCCAATGATTCCAATGCACCACTAAGCATGCTCATGAATTAATTACTCAGCAGTTTATGTGAGACAGGAATCATTCTTGCACATGTAACTAATATGAATGATTTGATAATTTAGAAATTCTCACAGTTTGAATTTTTTATTATCCGTCACTGGCAAAGAACAAAATTTAAAAGCAATTATTTTTGACAGGTTCTATCATCTTTCTCAGAGGAGAACAAAGCTATTCATTAAATTCAATCAATGGTCAGACACTTGACTGGTGCTGGCTGGGAAGTCAGTTCCAACTAAGCTAGCTTTGAGAAGACGAGCCCATTGTAATGTCAGCAAAAGTACCATCTGCTGCTGCTGCAGAATTTCTATTACCTATAATTAATTAATACTATAATTAATATCTCTCATACTTCGGGCATATTATCAGACGGGACCAGAGAGGGATATTGTGGTTGGTAAGGTGGAGGGTCAGAGAAAAAGAAGACGACCCCCAGGGAGATGGATTGGCAGCAAGAATGGGCTCAAGCGTGGCAACAATTGTGAGGTAGGTCAGGACCGGGCAGTGTTTCATTCAGTTGTGCATAAGGTCGCTATGAGTCAGTACCAACTTGATGACACCTAACAACCACAACAACAACCATTACTTATTAAAATGGTTAGTGAGGTTCTAGAAGAGCAAAAACCAAAAAAAAAGAAAGAAAACTTAACTCACAGCAACCCTGCATAAGGTTTCTGAAGCTATAAATCTTTACAGGAGCAGAAAGTCTCAGTTCTCTTGTACAACAGTTGGTGGGTTTGAAGTGCTGATCTTGTGTTTAGCAGTCTAGTGCTTATCCTATAGCACCAAAAGGACTCCTCCAAAAGCAAAGGCTAATATTTTTGTTAAAAGACTTAAAATTAATAACATAAAACCATGTTTTCAGAATATACACAAAAACATCATATACCACTCTCAGAGTTTCTGTTTACTTGACTCTGGTTTACTAGACTCTGGTTTGGTGCTGCAGGTTAATACACTGGACTGCAAGGTCGGTTTGAAGTGCAAGGTTAGCAGTTTAAGCTCACCAGCTGCTGCTTGGAAAGTATACAAGGTCACTATGAGTCGGAACAGACTCGATGACACTTAACAACAACAGCAACAATACATTCTAAAAACAAACTAATCAAGAGACACTTTTTAGGATTCTGTCCTACCAAACTCTCTTATCCCAGAAACCTTTTTCCTGTTCCCTCATCTACTTGGAAGTAAACCACCAGCTCTCCAGCTCAACTGCATAGGGGAATGAATGGCTGTCCCGATGTAGGCTAATCATTTTATCCATCCTATTAATTTGGTCATGGGACTATGGGATGCTAATCAAGTTGGCTGCTTAAACGACAGACAGTAAACATGAACACATGTCAGAGTATGGAGAAGTACCAATTTTCAGCGTAGCAGTAGATTGGTGTATATGGGGGACAACACAGTAAGTTATGCTCACCATGGAATGGTGTACTGTTCAATACCAGAAGGGCAACATTTACGGAAGGACAACATGGAGAAGGGATGAGAAAGAGGGTGGAATGGAAATTAGAACCACAGGGAGGAAGTGGGATAACTGTTGTTACATGGAGTTGGATTGCAATCATTGAGATGAAACGAAGTTTATGATTTGTTGGATGTAAAACTGATGACCTGCTCTGTAAACCTTCACTCAATTCACAATAAAAATTTTTTCAAAAAAAAAAAGAAAGACAAACCAGGAGTGAAGTGCATCCTTTGGACCAGGAGTCCCTGCACTGTGAAGCTCCTAGATCCAGGAAAACACTGATGCCAAGATGCATGGAGCTCTCTAAGAGAGGCTGGGCCTACAGATGCTGAAAAGAGACAGGGACTATTCTCCAGAGCCTTCCTCTAGACCCAGCATTCTCAATTTGGACTTTTAGCCTATTAAACTGTGAAAGAATAAAGTTCCGTTTGTTAAAAAAAAAAAAAAGAATAAAAGAGTATGTCGAAGCAGAAAAAGGTGTTTTGCAGAGAATGAAATACATGAGGAGGATATGCAGAGATTAAAGCCCAATCCCCAGACACAAACAATAATGGTCTTGACTCCCATAGACTTTCCAGGACTTTGTGAGGCCCAAAATGAGCTATACCTGCTGTATCTTTATAACAATTCCCTGTGGACACAAATCAGCTGCCATGAGTTTTTTGTTCATTTTCACCAAGGGTATTGACTTAGGTCAATGGCATTAACAACAGAGAAAACACACATGACTAGAATCAAGCCATCCAACTTGTCAAAGTACAATTATCCAGGGTCAGAGGATTGGCCACCACCTCACCAGCATGGTGGTGTGGCACTGTAGGATAAGCACTGGACCGCAAGGTTGATTTGGACCACAAGTTCAGACTTATCAGCAGATCCTTAGAAATCCTATACAGAGAACCAACTCCATGTCACTTAATACCACGGTTGGCAGGGAAGTGTACCAAATATCTATTGCCTCAAAGTGTGTGGGTTCTAATCTAGGTGGGTGGTAGACCTCGTAGAGCTGTATGAGGCCTCCAAACAGTAAAGCCTCATTCATGACAAAGCACTAGCTCATACTCCGAGGGTACCAAGGGCTGTCCTATGAGAATGTTACTGGAAAACCTCACTACAGCCCTCATCTTGCCTCTTCAGACTAATTTTTGTTCCTCAATCTCAAAGAATACCAGTTGCTCAAGGATGCTGAAATTGCCATTTTGATGTAGTATAAGTTGAAGAGTACAAACTTCTTCAAGGACTGGCTACAAAGATGAAAAACCCTCTTTCAGAAGTGTATGGCTTTAGATGGAGGATACGGTGAAAAACAATGGCTTCACATTTTGGTATTTTTATATGTTAAAGTTTTTGATGATTTTATAGCGATACTTGTTGATGAATCCTCATGTATTTTGATTTGGGGGGAAGAGGTAAGGATCCTAAAAAATAAGCTTTCTGATTTCTTATCAAGTTCACAGAGTACAGAGCTTGTCAAGATTGTGATGGACCCAAGGCAGCTCAAGCAAGGCAGAAAAAAGGAAGGCCCTGCCAGAAAGATCAAGGACCTTAAAACGAATGAGGTAGGAGTTCTATTCTGAAGCTCTCTTAAGCCAGAAGGCTTATAAATGTGCATTCAACCTTCCACTTCCCACAACATCTTTCCCAAAACTAGAATTGCTGTTCTCAATTTAACTGCTCCCAGCCAAAGGGGCAAATTCCAGGAGGCAACATCCCTACACGTGCCAAAACACAACATGTTTTAATTGTGATTGGCACCAAACAGCTGAAAGGACACAACACAGACATTGTATTTTCCCCTGAAGTAAACTTCTCTTCTCTAAAATGGATATTTAAGGCTCCTTGTTTTTTCCACTAAAATACAGAATTTGGAGGGGAAATATGTATTTGTATCCACATAGTAGGTGGGAATCCATATGTATCTGAAAACAAAGTTCACCTTTCATGAAGCAGAAAGTTCAACTTTTAATACAGCACAGTCTTAATTATTTTAGATTTGTCTTTCCAAACTTCTGTGTATGTACTAAAAATAGAAATAACTCAGACTTGTGTACACAGTCCAAATTCCAGCTCTGCATGTCCTTCTATGTAAAATGGAAATGACAATTCCCAATGCGTGGGCTTTAAGAGAGACCTTAAAGTCTCTTTAAGGCAGTCTGCTTCGGTAAAGATGATAGCCAAGAAAAGCCTATGGGGCAGTTCTAGTCTGCCACAGGGGTCGCTCTAAGTTGGAATAAACTCAACAGCACTTAACAACAACAACCAAGAGGTAACTTAGTAAGCATGAAATATTATAATGAATGGGCATTGCAAGGTCTGTACCTCTTCTTGATGCCCTTCCATTTCTCCTGCTTTCCTTTGATGAGTAAACAACTCAAAGATATCTTTCTTAAGGCTACAATTATTCAAGATTCTATCACACAAGTACAATAACTTCTACTTCTCTTTCAATCCTATACAGAGTGCTTCTTGGGAGTGAAGATGGTGAGACTTTGTCTCTTGTTCGGTGGACATCTTGTCAGGAGGTACAAGTCCCTAGAGAAGGACATCAAGCTTGGTAAAGTGGAGGGTCAGTGAAAAAGAGAAAGACTCCCAAGGAGATGGAGTGACACAATGGAACAACACTGGCTGAAACATAACAGTTGTGAGGACGGTGCAGGACCAGGGGCAGTGGCTCGTTCTGTTGTACTGGGGGTTGCTATGAGTTGGACCAACTCGATGGCACCTGACAACTTTTGGTCCTGATTCCCACATTACACTACACTGACTTTACTCAGGATGTCTTTCCATTCATTTTTGTGTGCATCAGGGACTCCTGAAATTAGCAACACCCAACTTGGCTCTGTGGAGATTCTTGGTGGTGTAAAGGATTACCACGCTTCTGCTGTTAATGGAAAGGAGAGAAGATTTGAGCCACTCAGAAATACCTCAGAAAAAAGACCTGGTGCTCTACTAAAAACCCTATGGAAAAAAACCCCCACAAAAACCCAATGGGAAAAAACAACAACAACGACAATGGATCAGGGATGGAGAGGGGCTGTGTGCTGATGGCTGATGGGTGTGGGGGGGGGCAGGCTTGCGGGGTGTACCCTTTGGTTGTTTGATGATGTGTGGAGGGGACTGTAATCATTGCAATGAAACGAAATACGACAGGATGAATGTAAAGCTGCTGTTCTCCATCGTAAACTATCACATAATTCACAATAAAAACTTAAAAATTTTTTTACAAACCCCAATGGAGCATAGTTCTGACCTACATGAGGTCCCCATGAGTTGCAGCATCTGCTTGACCCCAGGAGAATAAGCACAGTCCTAGATTGGGAGCTTAAAATCAGCTCTGTGACAAGATGAACTCCCCATACGTCTGTGCTACTCCCCATGAGGCTGTGTTCGGACTGCGTATGAGCTGTGGTCTCTGTGGACAGCTATGTTGGGTAAGTGATCAGCAGCTGTCCGACCTGACCTTTACAACTGAATGGGCAAATGCAATCTCTTCCTTAGCAACATTCCAAACTACTACGCCATGGCTCAGAGGTCACTTCCAGACTCTAGAGATCACAAATGTCCAATCTGTGAATGCCAAAGCTTTCTCTCTCTGTTTCCAAATTGTGTATTTACAGGGGCCAGCCCCTTACTAAAGTTGAGAAGTGAATAGTAATAAAAGTCACTCAGCAGATGTTGTTTTACGCCAGACACTATTTAAAAGGTTCAAACTTACTCATTAAATCCTCTCAAAAAAAGTAGTCTATCCACTATTATCTCCAATTTACAGATAAAGAAACTTCAGTACAGAGAGAGTACATACCCTGCGTAAGTACCCCACTAACAGGTGGCAGTGGGAGAAGTGAAACCGAGGCCATGCTGACTGAGTCTGTGTTCTCACTGGGGCTATCGTGCCTCTTACGTGTAATGAAGGTAAAAAAGGTAAACCAGGGCAGAACGATCTGTAAATGTACCTGTCACGCTTCGTGGATCAGAGTCAACATAAATTCCATACTCAACATGTGAAGATAAATCAAATCTTTACTTTCCCACTTCCCAGTCATCTCTGACGTTAGTGGTACTCCCTCTTTCTGCCCCTAGCTAGGTCAGAGATCAGAACCATCAGACGTCCAAACAAACAGACACCAACCACAAAACTGGGAGTCCACAGGACACCCTTACTTCTGATCACCCAACTGCAAACTCAGTATTCTCTCATCTCATCACCCTTTCGAGATGCCAGTCACACACTCAGGGGCCTCCCTGTGCTCTCTCACTGTCTCCTGCTAGTTTCCACTATTCCTTTGAGTTCCACAATTTGCTGGAATGCCTTACAGAACTCACAGAAAGTTCTGTAGTTACAGTTCCAGATTTATTCTAGCAAAAGGATGCAAATCCAGATTATTTTGTGGCTGACACACAGATGAGGTCTGAGAGGGTTCTCAACTTGAATGTTTCATATCCCAAAGTGGGTACATCACCCTCCCTTCAGCAATCAGGAAGCTCCTAGAGCCTGCGTATTCACAGCCTACACTGGCCTCAGTTGCTTCATAGTTAGAATAGAGGCCTTCTTGCATCACCATGTTAGGCTAAATCATGCCTAAGGCTGTAAAGTCATTTGAACTGCAAGGCTGGCAGTTCAAGCTCACCAGCTGCTTCTTGAAAACCCTATACAGGGTCGCTATGGGTCAGAATCGACTCCACAGCACTTAACAACAAAAAGGCGAGCTGGTATCAAGTAGTGGTTTTAGTGTGGGCAGCCCCTACACGTTAACACAAATCCTCAGGTAGGCTTTGGAGACTTGAGATCAGGGGTAGAGAAACTTTCTGCCAAAATTTATACCATCATTTGCAGATCATATAAAACTACCAACTTAAAAACTAGCCTACTATATTTAGTCAAAAAGGAGCTCTGGTAGCATAGTGGTTACGAATCGGGCTGCTAACCTCAGAGTCAGCAGTTCAAAACTACCAGCTGTTCCACCGGAGAAAGATGAGGCTTTCTGCTCCCGTAAAGATTTACAGCCTCAGAAACCCTGTTCAGGGTCACTATGAGTCAGATCCGACTCCATAGCACATAACAACAACATATTTAATCAAACGTTTAATTAACTCACCAGTCCTGGCGTAGCGCTATGGGTTAATGCGCCAGACTGCAAAGCCATTTGAACTACAAGGTCAGCAGTTCAAGCTCACCAGCTGCCCCTCGGAAACCCTATCTATACAGGGTTGCTATGGGTCGGAACTGACTCAACGGAACTTAACAGCAACAACAATGTGGTGAGTTGGAGTCCTGGCTGTGGGTTAATGCGCCTGAGTGCAAAGTCATTTGAATTGCAAGGTCAGTGGTTCAAGCTCACCAGCTGCTCCTTGGAAACCCTATACAGGGTCGCTATGTGTAGGAATCAACTCAACGGTACTTAACAACAACAACAGTGTAGTGAGTTAGGGGGTGAGTGAATTACATGTTTACTCTCAGTTGAGTTTACCCCTAATGTGGTGTGTTGGCGTCCTGGTGTTGTGCTGTGGGTTAATGCGCCAGACTGCCAATCAGTTTGAACTGCAAGGTTGGTGATTCAAGCTCACCAGCTGCTCCTTGGAAACCCCATACAGGGTCACTATGGGTCAGAATCAATTCGATGGCACTTAACAACAACAAAGTGATGGCTGGAACTGAGGTTGCTTTGGCTGGGCCAGAGATTTTGCAGACCTTACATACGGCCCACAGGCTGGGTGCTTTACATGATGAAGAAACCACAACTAGTCAGTAAATTCCAAGTGTTCAAAGTTGTCTCTCAGGAAACAGGGTTGTTGTTGTTGTTATGTGCTGTGGAGTCAGTTCCGACTCATAGTGACCCTGAACAGAGTTTCCGAGGCTGTAAATCTTTATGGGAGCAGAAAGCCTCATCTTTCTCCCGCAAAACAGCTGGTAGTTTCGAACTGCTGACCTTGCGGTTCACAGCCCGATTCATAACCACAACACTACCAGAGCTCTTTAGGTAACAGGGTAAGACCACATCATTTTAGGTAAAGTCAAATGCTTTACGTCACACAGACCCACCTGAAACTAAATCAAAGCAAGAACCACAGAAAGTGCCCATGGAAGCCTCAAAGATAAAGGGACTAGGGTGTGGTGGTTAGGGGAAACACTGAATCTGCCCCCCAAGAAGTCAGGAACATAAGTGACACTAGACGAATGCTTAACACCAGCTCAAAGAGAGTCCTCTCTTACGACTTAATCCGCTAGAAGTCCTGTAAGACATAAGTGTCTATGGTCATCCAAACCAGCCCTCAAGAACTGGATGGGAATCATCTGATCCACCACACTCAAGGATACTCTTTGGCCATGACTCACACTATTATGTATTGAGTGGGCAATTCTGCACTTCCTTTTAGGAGCATATAAATATAGCGTGGAGGTCATCCGAAGAGTTCCCCTTTACACTCTGTATCCAAACTATCACCAAATTCTCTCAGTTGATTACACTCTATCCTCTTCTCTTATTTCCACCAGTGCCACCTTGGACCAAGCTATTTGAATCTCTCACCTGGACTACTGCCAGAGCTTTCCATCTGGTCTACCTGAATCCATTCTCCACCCTAAATCAAGAGTGATTCTTTTCAGAACACAGCCTGATTTGGACTATTCCTGGGATGAAGACAACACCTTGATGTGGCTTAGGTGCCCCTTATCTGTATGTACCACCTGGGCTTTTCCTTAGTCTACACTTGGGTCATATTGGCCTTTTTCAGCCTCCCATATCTGCTATGCTCTCTCCCATCCTGAGTTAAGATTCTTGCCCTTTACTTCTTTGTCTAATGAATTTTGTGATTTCGGGTATTCATCAGATCTCAGGTCTAGGGTCATTTTCTCAGGAAACCTCCTTTGGCTTCCACATGACCAGGTTCTTAAAGCTCTAGGGATCTCTCCCTCCATGCACTTGGCACACCTGTCATTTCATACTGGTTTATGTAATTATTAGTTTAATGTCTATCTCCCCACCAATCTATAAGTTCATTGTGGCCAAGTTCTTTCTTTTTTTGCTCACCAGGATGTTTCTAGAATCAAATACAGGTTTTGTACCTAGTAAATGCTCAAAAGATCTTGGTGAATGAATGAATGAATTTGGATAAATTTTAGTTTCCTAATTGGCTGATTCTAATATTAGCAGGGGCCAGAAAAACATATGGGAAATTAAGATGCCATATGTAGCCTGGTTACAAATATGGATGGCACAAATGTGACTCACTAATCACATCGTAACCCCCAGAATCCACTGCCATCAAGTTGATTCCAACTCATAGCAAACCTATGTGGGGGGTTTTGGAGATTGTGAATCTTTATGGGAACAGGTAACCTCATCTTTCTTGAAAGGAGTGGCTAGTGGGTTTGAACTGCTAATCTTACAGTTAGCAGTTCAGTGCTTATCCTACAGCTCCAGCAAGGCCTCCTTACCACAGCATACATACAGTACTGGAGAAACGGTGCATTCGGTTGAAGACAGCCACGTCTGTGGCATTTCTCCAGAGAGATTCAAGTCATGGCGCCTGACAGTAAGAACTGGAAGAATGCAACAGCCGTGGACAGGCCTGGCATTGTCCAGCCAACTCACCCAGTGGCCACTGACAGCTGCATGTACATGGCCTCTGTTCTCTGGGGCAACGGGAGCTTCTCATACCCTCACCTCTCGAGTAGATTCCCCTTCAATCCTCTGTTCCTTCTATGCCACTATCCTCCAACTCGGACACTCCCTGCCCAGCTGCCTGAATGCAAATGGGGACAATCTTACTTCCGCAGCTGTGAAATGTGAGATACCCAAATTCCTCATTGACCCCAGCTAACGATTATACTCAATGTACCGGAATAGAAAGTAGAAATATATCGATATGGCCCTTTAATGACCTACTTAAGCCGACAGACTTTTCTCAAATTCTCACAAGACTCTTGAAAATGAATTCATTTGAAGGTATGCAAAAGTTCAACAAATGCATCACTTACAAATGGTCTGTGTGCTTTGTACAGGCACCTCTTGCTACTCTATTTGAGTCTGGACAAAGCTTGCCCTGATGGCACGAAACAATAATGAAAACAATAATGAAAAAATTCAAAACTAGGGAACTTTCTAAGACCTTAATTCAGTTAAAATAATGGCATGACACAAATGAAGACTAGTTCTGTCAACAGAGGGTAGGGTCAGCTTTATTTTTCAGTTCCTTATTTCAATGTTTACTCCAACGTATGGCTACTTTGTATTTGTTTTCACTAAAAAAAAAAAAAGAAGAGAGACGAGCCACATCTGTTCTGGCTCCCTCTGCTGAGTACCAACAATTCCCCGGGCCAGCCGCTGCCTCCACCCCCACTCCATCTGAGAACCGGGACTCACACTGAGCCAGAAGCATCTCCATCCACAGAGTCTGCCCTCATTCTGCAGCAAGCTGATGGCCCAAAGGAGACACACCTATTGGAACCCAACCCAAAGCTGGCCCAGCACCAGAAAAGGCGTGGAGCCTGAACTTTTCTCACAACTATGTTTCTAACAGAGTGACGCCACTGAGTCAACACCCAAAGCTCCAAGACGATCCAATCCTGATATCTACCAATTCATCTCAACACCAGCTCCTCGGTGTTCAGAACACCAACTGTGGGACTACAAGCTAAATAGGAATGGACTTGTGTTCTCACAGAATTCAAACAAACAAATAAAAAGTAAATAGTTGGATGACTGGGTAATAAGTGCAAAATCCTAGACATCTGCAAGAAGATGGTGGTTTTGTGTATTAGCAATGCCAATTCTGACACATGATGACCGCACAGGACAGAGTGGAACTACTCCATAGGATGTCCCAGGCTGTAAATCTTAACCGGTGCAAATGCCCTGGTCTTTTCTCCAGAGGAAGCACTGATGGGTTCAAACCACTGACCTTTCTGTTAGCAGGTGAGTGCATAACCACTGATAGATCGCTATGCATCATCTCACAACTCTGTTTACTACCACTGTTTGTTCTTCTCATTTTGTTAAGTGCCTTCCAATCAGTTCTGACTTTTTCCAAGGAACAGCTGGTGGGTTTGACCCACTGACTGGTCAGCAGTACATTATTTATCCTGCAGCACCACACCAGGACTCCATTTTCATTTTAGAGATGAGGAAAATGAGATCATCCAAGGTTAAGTGAAGTGGATTCAAGCCTACTATGCAAAAATCCTCACAACTGGACCAATAAATAACACCATGATAAATGGAGAAAAGATTGAAGTTATTAAAGACTTGAATCCACAATCAACACTCATGGAAACAGTAGTCAAGAAACTAAGTGACGTATTGCATTAAGCAAGCCTGCTGCACAAGACCTCTTTAAAGTTCAAGAGCAATGATATTAGTTTGAGGAGCAAGGTGTGCCTGACCCAAGCCATGGTATTTTCAATAGCCTCATATGCATATGAGAGGTGGACAATGAATAAGGAAGACTGTAGAAAAATTGATGCATTTTGATTTATGGTGTTAGAGAAGAATATTGAAAGTACCATGGACTGCCAGAAGAACAAACCAATCTGGGTTGGAAGAAGTACAGCCAGAATGTTCCTTAGAAACCAGGATGGTGAGACATTGTCTCTATTACTTCAGACAGGTTTTAAAGAGGGACCAGTTCCTGGAGAAGAACATCATGCTTGGTAACGTGAAAGGCCAGTGAAAAAGAGGAAGACCCCCAGTGAAATGGAGTAACACAGTAGCAGCAACAATGGACTCAGACCTAACAACAATTGTGAGGATGACACAGGACTGGCCAGTGTTTATTCTGTTGTGAACAGGGTTGCTATGAGTCGGAACCAACTTGGTGGCACACACCAACAAACTACTCCCTGCTGACCACATCCTCCTCCAGTCTGTTCCCCTTGGCTTTCACACGCTCTTTCATTTTCGGAACCATAACTTCTTATGTGCTTACTCTATTCCGGGCATTGTGCATACACACAGCAAATACAGGTGTGAACAGAGCACACAGACCCTACTTTCCCAGGTACATGGGATTCAGACAACAATACAGGAAATAATAAAGATGCATGCTAAGTACTATGTTGGAGTCCTCGTTTGGCACTTTAGGATAAGCACTGGACCGCAAGGTTGGCTGAACTACAAGGTCGGCAGTATAAACACACCAGACGCCATTCAGAAACCCTATACAGGGTCGCTATGAGTCGAAATCGACTGGACAGCATGTAACAGCATCAACAATTTCTATGTTAGGAGAAACACAGCATACCAAGGGAACACAGCAGAAACACCTAACAACATTCAGAAAGGGTCAAATAAGAGAGCTTCCTATGAGCATTATGACTGAACTCTCTCCCACTTGCTGGCTCACCAGTATATGCCAATGACACCCAAATTGCTCTTTACTCCACATCTCGCTTCAGATCTGGACACCTGAACAGCCTTTTTTTTTTTTTAATGTATTGAAAAAATTGATATTTAGAATTAGCCAGCTGGACTCCGTTTAGATGATCCCAATTTTGTTGGCAACATCCAAAGCATCCTAGTCAGGAGCCAGTTGAGCATATACCTTCTTTTCTCCATGAGGCCTGATGAAGTTGTTGACCTTGGCTACATCAAGGTCATATGGCCTCTTCACAGCCTGTTTGATCTGGTGCTTTTTAGCCTTGACATCCACAATGAACACAAGTGTGTTATTATCTTCAATCTTCTTCATAGCTGATTCAGTAGTCAGAGGGAACTTGATGATGACATAGTGGTCAAGCTTGTTTCTCTTGGGGGCTGCTCTTCTGAGGCTATTTGGGCTGCCTCCAGAGCCTTAGACTCTTGGGCCGCCGGAAGGTGGATGACGTGCAGATCTTTTTTTTGTGTGGCTGTGAACACCTTTCAGCACTGCCTTCTTGGCCTTCAACGTCTTTGCTTTAGCTTCGGCTTTGGGAGGGGCAGGGGCTTCCTTCTTCGCTTTTGGCGCCATCTTCTTAAAAAGCCCGAACAGCCTCTTGATCACCAAACACAGAAATGTCCCTCAGGTCCTTCAAACTCCCATTTCAAAACCAGAGCTCACTTCCTCTCAGCCTCCCCTGGGCTCAGGTTCTATGGATGACCCCACCACCCAGTCAGCTGGCTAAACACTAAGTCAGAAACCCGGGGGTCATTCTCAACTGCTCCCTGCTTCTCACATGCTGTCTGCTCCACCTTCCCAACAGCTCCAGAACCTGCTATCCACCTTCTGTCCACCCCTGTTCCTGCTGACTTACCTTGGGCTCTCGTCACCTCTCACCTCACACGGTCCCAGAACTACTCAGCATACTGACTCCAGCTGAGCTCCAGTCAATCCACTGTCCCCTGGCCTGCACGTCCAAGTCACTGGTAAAGTCCTCAGGAGCGCTTTCTTTGATTCAACCTCTCCTTCAGAATGGTGAAGTGCCCTTCTCTAGATTCCAAAATGCACTCTGTCTACACTGCTATTACAGCACTCTTACTCAGTATTGCAATAACCTCTTACCCTCGTCTGTCTCCCCAGCCATCTCTGCAAACTGAGGGCTGAGGCTGTAACATTGTGTGTTTTTTAGCCTTGTTGTTATTAAGTGCCGTCAAGTCGATTCTGACCCATAGTGACCCTGTATAGGGTTTCCAAGTAGCAGCTGGTGAGCTTGAACCACGGACCTTGCAGTTCAAAGGACTTTGCAGTCTGGTGCATTAACTCACAGCGCCACTAGCATATACTTCCTGGCATACAATAAATGCTCAATAATATTCTACTGAAAGAATAGATAAATGGAAACAACACACAAAGACAGAAATAATGTTTTTTAATCTTAGACATGGAGTTCTGGTGTGGTGCTGTTAATGCACTGGACTACAAGGTCAATTTGAGCCACAAGGTCGGTGATTTAAACCACTAGTTACTCTTTGGAAACCCTATGCAGGGTCGCTATAATTTGGAACTGACTCAACGGCACTTAACAACAATCCTAGATAAAGTTCCTGACAGGTTAAAGAAATAGTTCTATTAAAGATTCCTACCTAAGTATATGATCAGTGCTAGGAATTACTAATACTACCATACTGGTCTCTCAACTGGCTTTCTGCAATATGTTCCAGTGTTATCAGTAAGGTAGGTTTACCAGTGAGGATGCAGGCTAGAGAGTAAGTTAATTCAACTATTATTCAGCTGTGTGGTTAACTGCCATCGAGTTAGCTCTTATTCCCAGTTTTAGGGTTTCTGAGCAGTGACTGGTGGGTTTGAACCATTGACCTTGTGGTTCAAACCGACCTTGCGGTCCTGCGCTTACCCTACAGAGCCACACCAGCACTCTGAGGACCAGAAATCAAAACAGGATTTGTTTCCTGAAGCTGGTGTCCAGGGTTGCCGGTTCCCAGCTTGTGACCAGAGCACTTTGTCCTTTCAGAGCCAGCCCCAGCCCTACTAGCAGCCTCACCACTGTGAAAGCAAGACCAACTCACAGTTTTCTTTCACCGTCTATGGCAGGATCAAGGAACAACTGCTCCGACAACAAACCACAGAGGCAAATACTGAATAACAGGCGAATGGGTTATCTCTGTCTGGTCTCAAGGAAATAGTACAAACACAGTGTCATTCAGGTACCCGGTCTTTAAGGACTTTGCTATGTACTCATTATGTAAAATGGTTCTTAGCCACAGTAAGTGCTATTTCACAGGGCTGGCTGGCACTTGTACAGAGCACGGCAGACTAATTATCTATTACCCACAAAAATACATGTCTAACTTCTTAAATGGAGTCCCTGGCTGTTGCAAATAGTTAATGTGCTTGGCTGCGAACCAAAAAGGTAGGTGTTTCAGTCCACCCACCCACAGTAGGCCTGGAAGTTTATTTCGGAAATATCAGCCACTAACAACCATACACAGGGTTGCCAGGAGACGAAATAGCTCAACAGCAACGGGAAAAGTTCGTCTTAAAGAACTTCTTAAACACACAGAATACAATTTGTTGGTGTTTTTACTATGCTTACTTTCATGTGTCCTAGCTCACTTATCTTGACCACAGTCCTTGTAAAGTACTTTCATCCCTATTTTACAGATTAGACCATGAAGCTCAAAGACCTTATAATAAGCATGCCAGACTCACACAGCTGAATGGGTGGCAAAGCCAGGCCTCTTTCTCAGACTCCTGACATCATGTTTAGTACTTTTTTGCCCTTTAACTTTTTACTGTGAATTGAGCGAGGATTTACAGAGCAGATAATTAATTTCACAGTCAAGAAATCATACACTTTGCTTCATGACAATGACTGCAATCCTCTCCATATACCATCAGTTAACAGTATTTACCTCTAGTCATTCCTCTTTGTGCCTCCCATTACCTCATATTTACTACTCTTGACTCGCAAAAATTTTTGTAATGGCTTTGCTAAGATATGTGGAAGCTTCAAAATGTTCGTGGAAAAATTCTATTATCTTTTTTTATTTTTCACACTGAATTTATTTTTATGTAAAAGAAAAGGCTTGCATTAATGAAAAATGAGGTAGAAAACAGGTCTGCTTTAAGTTGGGGCTCAAAGATGAGATCTCATTAAAACCATTTGGTAATGTTCACCATTATGGGGGTTATTAAGGAAGTAACAGGTTACAACTCAGGCTCCACTCCTTGGATTAGGATACTTTTTTTTTTTTTTAATTTAAGGTTTTTATTGTGGATTGAGTGAAAGTTTACAGGGCACATCATCAGTTTCACATTCATCAATTCATATAACTTGTTTCATTACATTGATTATAATCCCCTCCATATACCATCAGTTAAAAGTATTTCTCTCTATCCACTTTAGCTTTTTAAAACACAAACAAAAAAACCCACTCAGGCATATATAATAATTTACAAATCCAAAGGTCACATTCTGCAAGTCTGCTCCTGGCCAATAGTTCTTAGTCCTTCTCTTCTTGGTTGATGAATCTAGAGTCCTCAGCCACTCCCCCTCTCCATGCCCCCATCTCTGCCTCCATCTCTGGCACTGCTGCTTCTCTGGATAAGGTCCCGCATTCTATTTGTGCATTCCTCTCTTGATGGTCCTAGGGTCCTCTGTTTCTGGACTGTAAGATTAACCACTCCCCTTTTTTTGTTACAAAACTTCTACCTTTACAATTGTGACAGTCGCGATTAGTCATGATGACAGTTATTCACTATTGAATCTTATGAATCTTATCCCCATCTCCTTTCACCAGACCTATCTAGACAAGATGATAACTATTCAGTGGGGACTCTTTCTTTCCCCCCACACTCTTAAACTAAGCTCTCTCTTGAAACCTTGTAAGCTAGTCACTTCTTGCCTTTATTGTCCCCTCATTTTAGATAGCCAATGTCTAAGTTGCCCGTCCCTATCTACCCTGTGCACAGAGTGGATAGCACTGATAATTGATTTGATAACTCTTTCTCTCTCTGTTGGTATTTAGAGTAACTACTGCTCTGAGTATAGGTCAGGTTCATAATGAAGATGTATGTTCTGTCACTGTAGCTGTTCCAGTCTGCTTGTCCTTTCTAGTGGGAATGTCTCATCTCACAAGGTTGTGGATGGGACTCAGGATTCCACCTAAGGTCCTATACTCTATAAAGGCTTTGCACAAGGCCTATTTCACTGGGCAAGTTGTAGAACCCCTTTTAGGTATTCCAATCAGTTATAGGCTGAAGGCGAGCTTACAAGTTTTCTCTAATCATGTTTCCCAACATTCCTTTCTATCCCACTCAAGTGTCTATTTTACAATAGTGGGCAAGGGAAACTAATATTCATAAGGCAGTCAAGGATTTTAGTATTACTTACCCTCTTTAAGCTATGCCTAGATCCCTGTATCTCAGAGCCTTGTTGTTCCAAGGTTGAGTATGCATCACTAATTACCTCTGTCCCACTAGGCCATGCAAACCAGTCTCTGTGTTCCCCTATCTATCTTGTTCTTCTGCCTCCTCCCCCCTTCTTGTATTGCCCTCCCCAACACCCAAACTAAACCCCCCACCCCAACTCCATTGTAGTTACGTTATATTCCATTAGTTCTTCCCTCCATTTAATATAGTCTATTTTACCCAGTAATCAACCTGACCTTCCCACCACTTGGATCTCTATTTTTCTGTGGGTTTTTTTTTTTCACATTGTAATTGTTTTGATCATAGATTGACCTCCCAGATCTTCTGTTCTTATAATTTTATTCTGTTCTTGACTCTCATTTGTCGACTGAGTTCAGGTTGATGATGCCATGTACATCATTCTGTAGTTGTTATGTGTTCTTGCTGGTTGTCAATCCACAGAACTTCCTTTAGGATGTTTTTCACAGCAGGGTTGGCTTTGGCAAAATCCCTTAGCTTCTGCTTATCATGGAATGTTTTGATTACACCATAGTATTTGATTGACAGCTTTGCTGGGTAGAGGATTCTTGGGTGGAAGTTTTTATCTTTCAGGGTTTTATATATGTCTCCCCATTGCCTTCTTGCCTGCATGGTTTCTGTTGAGAAATCTGAGCTTAATCTGATTTGCTTG
>NW_006408761.1:2814652-2841118 GCF_000296735.1 Chrysochloris asiatica
AAGGAAACAAGGGTAAATTGCTACCATTTGATGAACCTGATCTATACTCATGGAGGTAGTAACTCTAAATACCAACAGAGAGGGAAGAAGTCTTCATATCAAGTATCAATGCTATTCCCCTCTCTGTACACAGGGTAGATAGGGACTGACAACTTAGACACTGGCTACCTAAAATGAAGGAGCGATAAAGGCACAAAGTGACTGGCTTACAAGGTTTCAAGGGGGAGTTTAGTTTAAGAATGGGGGGAAGAGGGGAGAAAGTCGACACAGAATAGATTTCATCCTGTCCAGATGGGTCTGGTGAAAGGAGATCAGGATAAGATTCGTATGATTCAATAGTGAATCATTTTCATCATGACTAATTGTGACTGTCACAATTGTAAAGGTAAAAGTTTTGTAACAAAAATAGGGGGGTGGTTAGTCTTACAGTCCAGAAACAGAGGACCCCAGGACCATCAAAAGAGAAGAGCACAAGCAGAATGCGGGACCTTATCCAGGAAGCAAGGGCACCAGAGACGGAGGCAGAGATGGGGACATGGAGAGAGGGATCGACTGAGGATTCTAGATTCATGGGTAGAAAGGGACTAAGAGCTGGTGGCCAGGAGGCTGACTTGCAGAATGTGCCCTTTGGAGGTGCAAATTATTATATATGCCTGAGTGGGTTTTTTTGTTGTTGTTGTTTGTTTTTGTTTTAAAGCTAAAGTGAATAGAGAGAAATACTGTTAACTGATGGTACATGGAGGGGATTATAATCATTGTAATGAAAAAGATGTATGATTTGTTGACTATAAAACTGATGATCTACCCTGTAAACTTTCACTCAATCCACAATATAACCTTAAAAAAAAAAGTACCTAGAGGGCTCTGAACAACAATTTATTAATAAATCTCAATACTGGTATTATTGTGGTTGTTAAGTGCCATTGAGTTGGTTCCGACCCATAGCGACCCTGTATAGGGTTTCCAAGGAGCAGCTGGTGAGCTTAAACCGCCAACCTTGCAGTTCAAACGGCTTTGCAGTGTGGCGCATTAACCCACAGCACCACACCAGGACTCCCAATACAGGTATGTTGTTGTTGTTAAGTACTGTGGAGTCGGTTCCGACTCATAATAACCTTACAAAGGGTTCCGAGGCTGAAAATCTTTACAGGAGCAGAAAGCCTCATCTTTCTCCCGTGGAACAGCTGGTAGTTTTGAACTGCTGACCTTGAGGTTAGCAGCCCAACTCATAACCAATGCGCTACCAATACAGGTATGGTAGCCCACAATTTATGATGCATTCAAGTTATGACCATCAGTGTTTCTTTTTTTTACATCTTATCACAGTATGGCATGTGGGTTTATGTACTAGACTGCAAGGTCAGTTTGAACCGCAAGGTTGGCGGTTCAAGCTCACCAGTCACTAATCAGAAATCCTATACAGGGTCGCTATGAGTTGGAACCGACTTGACGGCACTTAACAACAACAACAACAACAATCATTACTATGACGCTGTAGGGTAAGCACTGGACCACTAGGTCGGTTTGAACTGCAAGATCAGCGGTTCAAAGTCACCAGTTGCTCTTCGGAAACTATACAGAGTTGCTATGAGTCAGAACCAATTCGACAGCACTTTAACAACATATATTAATATGGCGTGGCACTGTAGGATAACCACTGGACTGCTAACCGCAAGACTGGGGCTTCAAACCCACCAGTCACTCCTTGGAAACCTTATACATGGTCACGAGAAGTCAGAACCAACTCGACAGCACTTAACAACGAGTACATGCAACGTTCCAGTGTGTTATTCATTCTCAGAAAGGAGCTTTGGTAGCATAATGCATGATGAGTGGGCTGCTACCTGCAAAGTCAGTAGTTTAAATTGGAACTGAATGACAAACAACAATATGAATAGGAGTTCACACCAGGTGCTGGGCTGAAACTCGGCTTTGTTTATCAATGTTGTTGCGCATGTGCTTTGATCAAAGCTCCACCTCCCCTGAATAGCCACTTCCGGTAATGGCTAAATCTCACCAAGGTTTTCTGAGCCGGCTGCTATGGGTACAATGCAACATAGCCAAAGTCTAGGCTTCCATCCTTTTTTGAATGTGCACCTAATACAGGCAGAGTTAACTCCTATGATGTGTGGCTGTGAGCAACCAATCAATTGAATGGATGCTTTCCAGGGGGTGTGGCCTGCCTCCCAGTATAATGGACAGTTGGGAGAGTTCTCGCTCTTTTGCTAGGAACCTAGGACTCTACAATTACAAGCCACTTCCTTGATAATAAATATATACATGTTTCACTGGTCTTACTTCTTTAAAAAATAAACAATCTAAGACAAGAACCGGCTGCAAAGAAACTCAAAACACATGCTCTACCAATAATCAGCAGTCATTTTCAAACACAACAGCCACACACAGTTTACAGATTTTCACACCTAGTATGACTATGATATATGAGCTGCACATGTGCAGACAAAGCCTAACAGGACAGCCTCAGAACTGAAAACAATTGTTTGGGTTAAGGTAATATACCACCACTTTACAGGAACAGAAAGCCTCATCTTTCCTCCTATGGAGTAACTGGTGGGTTTGAGCAGCCAACCTTATAGTTACCAGTTCTGCGCTTATCCTAGAGCATCACCAGACCTCCTTTGTTGTTGTTGTTAAATGTCGTCGAATCAGTTCCAACCATAGCCACCCGTATAAGGTTTCAGAGGCGTGGTTGGTGAGCCTGAACTGCCAACCTGTGGTTCAAGTCAACTTTGCAGTCTAGGAATTAACCCACAGTGCCACACCAGGGCTCCAGAGCTCCTTTGGTGGTGGTGGTGGTGGTTAGGTGCCGTGGAGTCGCTTCTGACTCATAGCCACCCTGTACAGGGTTTCCGAGGCTGTAAAACTTTACAGGAGCAGAAAGCCAATGAGGACAAATTTTTTTCTAGCTTCCAAAGCCTCTAATTTCATTAAATTGTGTATATCATAAAAATAAGATACACATTTTTATAGTGATATAAAAAAAACCTGACCCTTAAACAACCCAGTTCATTCTAGAACACACTGTCACACAGAGTGGTTTCACATGGGCATATTCCAAGAACATCCAATATTCTGCCGAAAGTGTTGAGACTCAGATCTAGAATTTTAAACTTTAAACTAAGTGCAACTAACTACCCCATGGCCTAAGATTCTGATGGTAGCCTCAGCTTTCACATGAGAGGTGGGCACAGGATGCAGAAGAGGGTCTGGCTCTAAGACCATGGCAGCTGTTTGAACAGACTACAGGAAATGTCTCCTGCATTGGCCTCCTGGCATCTTCTGATACCCCATCTGCAGAAGCTGTGTGGTATTAGACTTGACTTGGAGATGCCACAGGAAACACCCTCAGGAGAAAAAAAGCGGAAGCTTTGGACAGATCATCAGGCTAAAGCCAAAGCTAAGAAAGTGATTATTTTAGGAAGAACTTTTATGTCCTTTGGTGGCCTTCTGAATCACCATTAATGGTCTCCAAGGTGCGGTTACTTTTGTTGGAGTCCTAGTGTGGTGCTGTAGGATCAGCACTGAACTGCTAACCACAAGGTCAGTAGTTCGAACCCACCAGCTGCTCCTTGGAAACCCAATACAGGATCACTATGATTTGGAATGAACTCCAGAGGACTTAACAACAAGCACAAGGAGAAAACGTTGCCATTAAAACAAAGTTTAGAATGAGTTCTCAAAAACAACAACAACAACACACCGCACACATACATACAACAGATTTTAGATTTTGCTTAATCTCTAGGAATACTTGTATTGCAAGACTGGTTTGTAGCACAACGCCGGCGGTTCACGCTTACTAGCCACTCCCTGGAAAAGCTATCCAGAGCCGCTATGAGTTGGAACCGACTAGACGGCACTTAATGACAACTTTTGTTGCTAGGACTGATGCAGGTCTGTTTTGGAATAAGTCAAACTCTTTTTGTCCTTCAACCAATAATGTTATCAAAGCTAATGGTCCCACACAGTAGCAGTTCACCAAAATATAAGATGAACAATTTGTCTCTTTATGAAGGTATCCCCAACACCTGGGAGAGTGCCTGCTCCCCAGCAGGTGCTAAATCAGTATCTACGGAACTTGGGAAAGCACCACCTCTAGAGACAAACCTTCAAAGAGGTCTCTGTAGCCACTCACCAGTCATGTGGCTGAACTTAACAAAAGCCGAGAGAGAAAGTGCTACTGAAAAATACTCACAAAAAAGCACTCTAGTATGGAAATGCCAACCATTCCAATAAAAATGTTTCACTGACAAGCGTCTTTGTATTCACAATTGCTAGGTTAGGGAATAGACTCTGGAGTCAGACTGTCTTAGTTTAAATCCTGGCAGCAACTCTTGCTAGCTGTGATGTTGAACAAAGTATTTAACTTAGCTGACTCTGTTTCCACATGTACAACCAAAAAAAGAGGAAAATTATATCTACCCCATGACTTCTGAAAGGACGAAATAGTTAAAACATAGTTCCTGGTACACAGAAACCCTGATAAAAGTTGTTAAGTGATGCTGAGTCGGTTCCAACTCACAGTGACCCTGTACAGGGTTTTTGAGGAACAGCTGATGGGTTTGAACCTCTGACTTTATGGTTAGCAATCCAGTGCCTGTCCTACATAGGGACACCAATAATAAATATTAGTAATTACTATTGCTGTTGTTAAGTGCTGTCGCGTCAGTTCTGACTCAAAAGTGACCCTTACAGGGTTTCCAAGAAGGGATTGGAGGGTTTGAATCGCCGACCTTGTGGTTAGCAGTCAAGTGCTTATCCTACAGCGCCACACTGTATAACTAGAGTCATATCTCTAAGACTACAAGATCATAAGTTCCTTCTGCTCATCAAAAAAAAAACTTTAAATGAGGACCCCTCAACAATATGGACTGGCACAGTGGCAGCAGCAATGAGCTAAGACATGACACTGTGAGGACGGCGTAGGACCGGGCAGGGGTTTGTTCTGTTGCGCAGAGGATCGCTGAGTCGGAACATACTTGAGGGCATCTAACAACAACAACAAAGCAACCAAATGTACTGTTTACCCTGAGGGATGCCTGAAAAGAGAAAAAACAACCCATATTAATCAGCCCTTAAGAAACCTTTCTCAATCTTCACCTCTCTTCCTGCCATTTCTTCCCAAATCAACACATACCCTTGCCTGAGCTTATGTGGGCATGGCTTACACTCACTCATACTGGGAGATTCTTGGAGATGGTTCAGACTCTGTTCTGTAATAACTCTGGGCAGAATATTAACCTTGCCGGGGCCTCAGTTCCACATCTGCATAACAGAAGAAAATAAGGGCAGAGGAGATTCAATTCTCTTCCAAATCTAAAAAGCCACAGGACAATAAACACTGGACCACAAGGTCGGTTTGAGCTGCAAGGTCAGTGGTTCAAACTCACCAGTCATTCCTCAAAAACCCTATACAGGGTTGCTATGAGTCAGAACCAACTCGACAACACATAATAACATTAGTACAGTCAACTGAACTGAATTCTACTATCAGGAAATCGTTTTTAAAATAAAATCTATATTAAAAGAAAGTATCTTAAGCACCTTTGGAATACATAAAAACAGGCAAGTATACCTTCACCAACTGAAGTTATTTTCAAGTTATGACCAGCTGCACTAAATGAGTGTCTGGTTTGTTCTGCTTCTGGTACATCTTATTGTTATGTTACTAATGTTGTTGTTGTTAAGTGCCGTCGAGTCGGTTCCGACCCATAGCGACCCTGTATAATATAATGTTAAAATCTATCTGTAGGTTTATATGTAATGTTTCTAACCCCCAAAGATGAATAAAGATCAGATTTACACAGACAGTAATAATAAAAGGCAAAAATAATGAAAACAGGGGGGAAAAAATGAGATATTGGAGTGATGTCAGAATAGCCTTCCGGTGGAATCATCAGAATGGGACCCTGTCATAAGGCAGGAGTTACCTGTGTGGCACTCTAAAAGCTAAAGTTTTTTGGTCTTACTTTCAAAGAAAACACGAAAGCCCCAGAAGCCTTTATTCCACTCTCTCATCATAGTGAACTCTTATTAAATCAGAGAGGCTTCCGTACGACTACTGTTGTGGCACCACAGGATCAGCACTGGATTGCGAACCACAAGATCAGTGGTTCAAACCCACCAGCTGCTCCTCAGAAACCATGTAAAGGGTCTCTAGCAGCCAGAACTGACTCAACGACACTTAACAACAACAACGAATGTCCTTTCCTTACAAGTTCAAGGAACAGTCATTTCCAAACACAGGTATCAAAGCAGTGTTTGCACTTTATGTTCAAGTCTGGCAGAATCAGGACTGTCACTGAGCATCTAAGATGACTAAGTTGGTAGTTGTTGTTATTAGGTGCTGTCAAGTGGGTTCTGACTCACAGTGACCCAACCCTATGCACGACAGAATGAACCTGTCTCCTACCATCCTCACAATCGTTATGCTTGAGCCCACTGGTTTTGTCGCTGACCCTACACTTCATCAAGCATGATGACCTTCTCCAGAGACTAGTCCCTCCTGATGATCCATGGCGGCTCTATGCCAGTGAGTCAGTTCCAACTCATAGCGACCTTATATAGGGTTTCTAAGGCTCTAAGTCTTAATGGGAGCAGAAAGGCTTCTCTTTCTCCCATGGAGCAACTGGTAGATTCAGTGACTAGTTAGCAGCCCCGCTCGTAACCCACTACACTACCAGAGCTCCTATCTTGTCGTTGTTAAATGTCATCAAATTAGTTTCGACTCATAATGACCCTGTCTAGGATTTCCAAGGAGCTCTGGTAGCATAGTGGTTATGAATCGGGCTGCGAACCTTAAGGTCAGAGGTTCGAAACTACCAGCTGCTCCGTGGGAGAAAGATAAGGCTTTCTACTCCCGTAAAGATTTACAGCCTCGGAAACCCTATACAGGGTCGCTATGAGTCGGAACTGACTCCACGGCACATAACAACAACATATATAATTTTATACAGACACAAATTATATATATATATAATTCGTCTGGCAACATTGATAGACTCAAGCATACAACAGTAGTAAGGTTGGCCCAGAATCGGGCAGTGTTTCGTTCTGCTGTGCATAAGGTCACTACCAACTCGATGGCACCCAACAACAACAAAAACTATAATTTCATCTGTGTGTATATACATATGTATAATTTTATGTCTGTAGAAAAGGTTCAGCACAATGGTTACTGTTGAAACTCTGGGCTCGTTACCCTTCAGGCATTTTCAGGTAGTCTAGAATTCTCTTGGCAAGACAAAAACCCTAGCAACTGAGGACCATATTGCCTGAGACAGACTGGCAATCTGTCACACGGAAAAAGGTAGACCGAAACATATTTCACCACTGCAGCCAGGGCTTCATTGCCCCTGCCAACACATAAGCTCCTTTTCCTTTTTGCTACTCCCTTTCCAAAAATTGAGCAAGCCAAGACTTAGAATGGATCTCTGAAAGGCGCCTGTCAGCAAGGTTGACAAGAATCACGGAGGACAAGGGTACAGGAGACAGAACAGCTATGACAATGTTATTGTAGGAGAAGCATTTAATGGGAAATCCAAACAGCATGGTATTGCAATTGCCTTTGAAATAAAGCAGCAGTTATTCATCTCAGAGATAACTGGATTTTACTTTTGCATGTTTTAACTGAATCACTGAACAAATGGAAGAAAAAGGCAATATTTCATTTTTGATAAAGAGATAAAAATGAGGGAAGAGTGCTGAGAAATAAATCAGGCAGCAGAATGAAAAGAGCAAAATGTCAAAGGCCAAATGCTACTAAGGAAAAAAGTCAACTGCTATGTGTTCCCATTAAGTTGGAATTTTAAATGTAATCAAGTCATTCTCAAATGTATAAAGGAACAAAGAAAAGAGGAAAAGAAACTTTTAGAGATGGTAAAAAAGATTCTAAGAAAGAATTACCACACAGTGTGAACTTTCCTGGCATAATACCATGGCAACAAACCACCACAAAACCCCTCCACGTTTCTTAATACCTTGGATGAGGGAGACTGCTGTACTCTAAAGGCTAAGGAGTAATCACTTTATCAAAGTACCCGGGAGGGGAGGGAGGACAAACAAGATGGCGGACTGGGTAAACAGGCAATGCAGAGCTCCGTCAGCAACAACACAGAATACCGGAGCAAGCAGGCTCAGGGGATGGTCCCAGAACTCTGAACCACAAATAAAGAAATATTTAGAAGTTTGGAAGGCTTACAGCTAGGCGAATTTGTAGCAAAAACTAGAGTGCTTTCTAATCCAAGACGCTCAGCTGCTCCCAGAGCCGCCACCTTGGTTGAGACCAAGTGGGGTAAGGATCAGAGTAGCCGCAGACACCTGTCAGAACCATGAAGATAAAGGTACGGGCATTCTTTCTTTCTTTTTTTTTTTTTTGTATCTGTTCATTGGTCTCTTGCTGTCTGCGCACCTCCATTCTGGTGACTAGAGGAGACACCTGAGGTAGTAGACACTCCAGGCCCACCCATGGAAGGTTCTATTACATATGCGCACAGATCTCCTCAAAATTTAAAGTGACAGTTTTCACTTAAAACCAAACGGCAATACAAAAGGGCCATGCCAGTCCTGAACTGTTTATCACTAGGAAAAAGGCCTGAATGGGGATTGTGGAGTGGGACAGGCAGACTAAAAAGGAAATAGGCCGAAAATTAAATCCTGAGTTATGTCATAATGATCAACAGTGGCATCTTGAAATTTCTCAGGAAGAAGAGTGAAAAGGGAACCCCATCTCCTGATCACATCTACCATGAGGCATAAAGTACAATAAAATACCAAAATACACATCCATCTAAGTATTAAGGACACAGATAACTCCTGAATATGCCCAAAAAACAGAAGCAGATGACCATATCAGCACATGTCCAGAAACGGGATAAAGAGACTGAGACAAATGAGCTAGAAGTAGACCTACACTCCATACAGGAAGATTGGCATGCTTTGCAAATGCCTGAGAAGGAATTCAGAAAAATGATCATAAAATGTATCAAAACACATTACAATGGAGTTGAGAAAAATAAGGAAGAAGTCAGCAAAGCGCTACAGGAACAATCAAATAAGATAAATACAGCATTGGAAACAATTCAAAACCTACAGAAAGAGGTCCAAACGATTAATAATAGAATATCAGAAATGGACAATACACTGAAAGGGCATAGGAGTAGAACTGAAGAGATAGAAGCCAGAATTAGTAAGCTAGAAGATAAATCTCTCAACACTACTAAGATAGAAGATCAAGCAGAAAAAAGAATAACAAAAACTGAAGAAGGCCTAAGATTTACGTTGGACAACATGAAGAGGAATAACAAGAATTATTGGCATTCCGGAACAGGAAGAATCACACAAGTCCACAGAGGAGATAGTTGAAGAGCTTCTGGAAGAAAACTTCCCTAGCATCCTGAAAAGATAAGCATTCAAGATAAGCATTCAAGAAACCCAATGAACCCCAGGAAGGAAAGACCCTAAAAAAAAATCACCAAGACATATAATAATCAAGCTCTGCAAATTCAAAGATAAGGACAAAATCCTGAATGCAGCTAGGAAAAAGAGAAGTGTAACATACAAAGGCAAGCAAATCAGATTAAGCTTGGAGCTCTCAACAGAAACCATGCAGGCAAGAAGGGAATGTTGTTGTTGTTGTTGTCAGGTGCCATCAAGTCGGGACCGACTCATAGCGACCCCATGCACAGCAGAACGAAACAATGTTCGATCCTGGGCCAACCTCACTACCGCTGCCACACTTGAGTGCATCAATGATGCCACCTGGCTGATCCATCTTGTTGGGGGTCTTCCTCTTTTTCTCTGACCCTCTACCCTACCCAGCATGACATCCTTCTCCAGCGATTGTTTCCTCCGGACAATATGTCCAAAGTAGGAGAGACGAAGTCTAGCCATCCTGGCCTCCAAGGAGCACTCTGGCTGCACTTCTTCCAAAACAGATCTATTGGTTCTTTTGGCAGTCCATGGCACTTTCAGCATTCTCCTCCAACATCACAACTCAAAGGCATCAATTCTTCTATGATCCTCCTTATTCACTGTCCAGCTTTCACATCCATATGAGGCTATTGAAAACACAATGGCCTGGGTCAGGCGCACCCTAGTCCTCAAGCTGACATCTCTGCTCTTCAACACTTTAAAAAGTTCCTGTGCAACAGATTTGCCCAGTGCAATACGTCGTCTGATCTCTTGACTGCTACTTCCGCGAGTGTTGATAGTTGATCCAAGAAGAATGAAGTCCTTGACAACTTCAATCTTTTCTCCATTGATAAGAATGTTGTTTATTGGTCCAGTGGTGAGGATTTTTGTTTTCTTGACATTTAGATGCAATCCATATCGAAGGCTGTGCTCTTTAATCTTCATAAGTAAATGGGGGATCCCGACATATATAAAACCCTGAAAGAAAAAAAACTTCCAACCAAGAATCCTCTACCCAGCAAAGCTGTCAGAAGCGGCTAGAAGAACAGAAGGTACTTCTTGAAAGAAAGACCTACAGGAAAAATACAAAACAATACAGGCAGACCGACTGATTACTACAAGAACAAGCAAGTTGCTTGCCCAGGAGACATCAAGGCAAGTGGTCAGGTGCCCTCAGTGCAAACCCCCTTCCAAGACTAAGACTCAATGGGAATACACACTCTGATTGGTGACCACGTTCGTCACTAATAAGGGGAAAACAGCAATGAAGCTACAAGCTAAGCCCTACAACGTTCAATGAAAGAAAGAAGAAGAGGAAAAAAAGAGTAATCTGATACAATTTGATGAACTTCACCTACACCTATGGATGCAGTATCTCAAATGAGGGAACAAATCTTTACAGCAAGGATCATTCCCACCCTCTTCATACACAGAGTAGACAGGGATGGGCAACTTGGACATTGGTTATCCAAAATGCGGGGGCTACAAAGGCAAGAAGTGACTGGCTTACAAGCTTTCAAGAGGGAGCCTAGATCCAGAGGGTGCAGAGGAGTGTAGAATCTCCACTGAGTAGTACCCAATCTGTCTAGGCAGGGCTGATGAAAGGAAATGCGGATAGGTCTCTTATGATACAATAGTGAATAACTGTTATCAGGACTGATTGTGAGGGTTAGAAATGTAAAGGTAAACATTTTGTAGCAAAAGGAGGGGAGTGGTTGACTTTTCAGTCTAGGAGCAGAGATCCCTGGGACCATCAAGGGAGAAGAGCAGAGAGCGGGACCCTACCCAGAGAAGCAGTGATGCCTGAGATGGAGGCAGAGACAATAACGTGGAGAGATGGAGCAGCTGGGGACTTAAGACACAGAGAGGGAGAGGGGCTGTGTGCTGACAACTGGGGGGCAGGCTTGTAGTGTATACCCTTTGGTTGGCTGATGATGCATGGAGAGGATTGTAACCATGGCAATGAAACAATATATGATAGGATAAATGTAAAACTAATGTTTGCCCATGTAAATGATCACATAATTCACAATAAAACATTAAAAAAAAAAAGATGGTGTAATCAAAACATTCCAGGATAAACAGAAGCTAAGGGATTTTGCCAAAGATAACCCTGCTATGAAAAACATTCTAAAGAAAGTTCTGTAGACTAGAACCAACAAGAACAGACAACAACCAAAGAATGACGTACGTGGCAGCATCACCCTGAACTCAACAGACAAATGGAAGAGCCAAGAACAGAATAAAATTCTAAGAACAGAGGATCCGGGTGGTTAAGTCTATGATCAAAACAATAAAAATGTGAAAGAAAGTAAACACAGAGGAGCAGAGATCCAAGTGGTGAGTAGGTCAGGGAGATCACAGGATAAAATAGATTTGTCTTAAATGGAGGGAAGAGTTAATGGAATATGTTGTTGTTGTTGTTGTTATGTGCCGTGGAGTTGGTTCTGACTCATAGAGACCCTGTACAGGGTTTCCGAGGCTGTAAATCTTTACGGGAGCAGAAAGCTTCATCTTTCTCCCGCAGAACAGCTAGTAGTTTTGAACTGCTGACCTTGCAGTTCGCAGCCTGATTCGTAACCACTACGCTACCAGAGCTCCTTTATAAGGTAACTAAAACAGTGATGTTAGGGTGGGGGGTTTAGTTTGGGTGTTGGGGAGGGCAATACAAGAAGGGGGAGGAGGTGGAAAAACTGAGACAGGTTTGCATGGGCTAAGTGTGACAGAGGTAAACAGTGATGCATGCTCCACCTTGGAACAATAGGGCTCTGTGATACAAGGATCTAGGCATAGTTTGAAGAGGGGAAATAATACTAAGATGCTTCACTGTCTTATGAATATTAGTTTCCATTGCCTACTATTGTAAAATACACACTTGAGTGTGTTAGATAGGAATGTTGGGAAACATGATTACAGAAAACTTGTAAGCCCATCTTCAGCCTATAACCGATTGGAATACCTAAAAGGGGTTCTAGAATTTGCCTAGTGAAATAGGCCTCTTGCAAAGCCTTTGCAGAGTATAGGACATTGGGTGAAATCCTGAGTCCCATCCAAAACCTTCTGAGGTCGGGCATTCCCACTAGCAAGGACAAGCAGACCAGCCTGGAATAGCTAGAGCAACAAAAGATACATCTTCAAAGAAAGATCAGCAGGAAAAACCCAAAACAAAAATGTCAGCATGACTGGCTACTACAAGAATAAGCAAGTTGTTCTCCGGGAAGCCTTAAGGCAAGCAATCAAGTTCCTTCAGGACAAACTCCCCTCTAAGAGTGAAACTCAAAAGGAACACATGAACAGGCATGTAAGCCTGCTGGTGACCACACTGGTCTACTGGTGAGTGGAAGAGGGGGAAAGGCAGCAATGAATAAATGGGCTGAGTTCAACCACAGTCCATTTACTCTCGTTGACTTCCGAGATGAGAGAGAGAAGAGGAAGGGCTGGTTGGTCCAAAGTGTGAGACCTGGAGAGACCTGAGCCCATGGACAAGGACATAGCCACAGAGAGCTAGAGCTGAGAGTGAAGCATCCAGCTGATATAAAGTGAGGGAAGATGCACAAGAACACCCTAACTTGTAGACAGTACTCATTTGATCTAGCCTCGGTAGCTTGATAATCAGAACTTGACTAGAGGAAGATTACCAAAAAAAAAAAAAAAATTTTTTTTTTTTTTTTAAATAAAGGAAACAAGGGTAAATTGCTACCATTTGATGAACCTGATCTATACTCATGGAGGTAGTAACTCTAAATACCAACAGAGAGGGAAGAAGTCTTCATATCAAGTATCAATGCTATTCCCCTCTCTGTACACAGGGTAGATAGGGACTGACAACTTAGACACTGGCTACCTAAAATGAAGGAGCGATAAAGGCACAAAGTGACTGGCTTACAAGGTTTCAAGGGGGAGTTTAGTTTAAGAATGGGGGGAAGAGGGGAGAAAGTCGACACAGAATAGATTTCATCCTGTCCAGATGGGTCTGGTGAAAGGAGATCAGGATAAGATTCGTATGATTCAATAGTGAATCATTTTCATCATGACTAATTGTGACTGTCACAATTGTAAAGGTAAAAGTTTTGTAACAAAAATAGGGGGGTGGTTAGTCTTACAGTCCAGAAACAGAGGACCCCAGGACCATCAAAAGAGAAGAGCACAAGCAGAATGCGGGACCTTATCCAGGAAGCAAGGGCACCAGAGACGGAGGCAGAGATGGGGACATGGAGAGAGGGATCGACTGAGGATTCTAGATTCATGGGTAGAAAGGGACTAAGAGCTGGTGGCCAGGAGGCTGACTTGCAGAATGTGCCCTTTGGAGGTGCAAATTATTATATATGCCTGAGTGGGTTTTTTTGTTGTTGTTGTTTGTTTTTGTTTTAAAGCTAAAGTGAATAGAGAGAAATACTGTTAACTGATGGTACATGGAGGGGATTATAATCATTGTAATGAAAAAGATGTATGATTTGTTGACTATAAAACTGATGATCTACCCTGTAAACTTTCACTCAATCCACAATATAACCTTAAAAAAAAAAGTACCTAGAGGGCTCTGAACAACAATTTATTAATAAATCTCAATACTGGTATTATTGTGGTTGTTAAGTGCCATTGAGTTGGTTCCGACCCATAGCGACCCTGTATAGGGTTTCCAAGGAGCAGCTGGTGAGCTTAAACCGCCAACCTTGCAGTTCAAACGGCTTTGCAGTGTGGCGCATTAACCCACAGCACCACACCAGGACTCCCAATACAGGTATGTTGTTGTTGTTAAGTACTGTGGAGTCGGTTCCGACTCATAATAACCTTACAAAGGGTTCCGAGGCTGAAAATCTTTACAGGAGCAGAAAGCCTCATCTTTCTCCCGTGGAACAGCTGGTAGTTTTGAACTGCTGACCTTGAGGTTAGCAGCCCAACTCATAACCAATGCGCTACCAATACAGGTATGGTAGCCCACAATTTATGATGCATTCAAGTTATGACCATCAGTGTTTCTTTTTTTTACATCTTATCACAGTATGGCATGTGGGTTTATGTACTAGACTGCAAGGTCAGTTTGAACCGCAAGGTTGGCGGTTCAAGCTCACCAGTCACTAATCAGAAATCCTATACAGGGTCGCTATGAGTTGGAACCGACTTGACGGCACTTAACAACAACAACAACAACAATCATTACTATGACGCTGTAGGGTAAGCACTGGACCACTAGGTCGGTTTGAACTGCAAGATCAGCGGTTCAAAGTCACCAGTTGCTCTTCGGAAACTATACAGAGTTGCTATGAGTCAGAACCAATTCGACAGCACTTTAACAACATATATTAATATGGCGTGGCACTGTAGGATAACCACTGGACTGCTAACCGCAAGACTGGGGCTTCAAACCCACCAGTCACTCCTTGGAAACCTTATACATGGTCACGAGAAGTCAGAACCAACTCGACAGCACTTAACAACGAGTACATGCAACGTTCCAGTGTGTTATTCATTCTCAGAAAGGAGCTTTGGTAGCATAATGCATGATGAGTGGGCTGCTACCTGCAAAGTCAGTAGTTTAAATTGGAACTGAATGACAAACAACAATATGAATAGGAGTTCACACCAGGTGCTGGGCTGAAACTCGGCTTTGTTTATCAATGTTGTTGCGCATGTGCTTTGATCAAAGCTCCACCTCCCCTGAATAGCCACTTCCGGTAATGGCTAAATCTCACCAAGGTTTTCTGAGCCGGCTGCTATGGGTACAATGCAACATAGCCAAAGTCTAGGCTTCCATCCTTTTTTGAATGTGCACCTAATACAGGCAGAGTTAACTCCTATGATGTGTGGCTGTGAGCAACCAATCAATTGAATGGATGCTTTCCAGGGGGTGTGGCCTGCCTCCCAGTATAATGGACAGTTGGGAGAGTTCTCGCTCTTTTGCTAGGAACCTAGGACTCTACAATTACAAGCCACTTCCTTGATAATAAATATATACATGTTTCACTGGTCTTACTTCTTTAAAAAATAAACAATCTAAGACAAGAACCGGCTGCAAAGAAACTCAAAACACATGCTCTACCAATAATCAGCAGTCATTTTCAAACACAACAGCCACACACAGTTTACAGATTTTCACACCTAGTATGACTATGATATATGAGCTGCACATGTGCAGACAAAGCCTAACAGGACAGCCTCAGAACTGAAAACAATTGTTTGGGTTAAGGTAATATACCACCACTTTACAGGAACAGAAAGCCTCATCTTTCCTCCTATGGAGTAACTGGTGGGTTTGAGCAGCCAACCTTATAGTTACCAGTTCTGCGCTTATCCTAGAGCATCACCAGACCTCCTTTGTTGTTGTTGTTAAATGTCGTCGAATCAGTTCCAACCATAGCCACCCGTATAAGGTTTCAGAGGCGTGGTTGGTGAGCCTGAACTGCCAACCTGTGGTTCAAGTCAACTTTGCAGTCTAGGAATTAACCCACAGTGCCACACCAGGGCTCCAGAGCTCCTTTGGTGGTGGTGGTGGTGGTTAGGTGCCGTGGAGTCGCTTCTGACTCATAGCCACCCTGTACAGGGTTTCCGAGGCTGTAAAACTTTACAGGAGCAGAAAGCCAATGAGGACAAATTTTTTTCTAGCTTCCAAAGCCTCTAATTTCATTAAATTGTGTATATCATAAAAATAAGATACACATTTTTATAGTGATATAAAAAAAACCTGACCCTTAAACAACCCAGTTCATTCTAGAACACACTGTCACACAGAGTGGTTTCACATGGGCATATTCCAAGAACATCCAATATTCTGCCGAAAGTGTTGAGACTCAGATCTAGAATTTTAAACTTTAAACTAAGTGCAACTAACTACCCCATGGCCTAAGATTCTGATGGTAGCCTCAGCTTTCACATGAGAGGTGGGCACAGGATGCAGAAGAGGGTCTGGCTCTAAGACCATGGCAGCTGTTTGAACAGACTACAGGAAATGTCTCCTGCATTGGCCTCCTGGCATCTTCTGATACCCCATCTGCAGAAGCTGTGTGGTATTAGACTTGACTTGGAGATGCCACAGGAAACACCCTCAGGAGAAAAAAAGCGGAAGCTTTGGACAGATCATCAGGCTAAAGCCAAAGCTAAGAAAGTGATTATTTTAGGAAGAACTTTTATGTCCTTTGGTGGCCTTCTGAATCACCATTAATGGTCTCCAAGGTGCGGTTACTTTTGTTGGAGTCCTAGTGTGGTGCTGTAGGATCAGCACTGAACTGCTAACCACAAGGTCAGTAGTTCGAACCCACCAGCTGCTCCTTGGAAACCCAATACAGGATCACTATGATTTGGAATGAACTCCAGAGGACTTAACAACAAGCACAAGGAGAAAACGTTGCCATTAAAACAAAGTTTAGAATGAGTTCTCAAAAACAACAACAACAACACACCGCACACATACATACAACAGATTTTAGATTTTGCTTAATCTCTAGGAATACTTGTATTGCAAGACTGGTTTGTAGCACAACGCCGGCGGTTCACGCTTACTAGCCACTCCCTGGAAAAGCTATCCAGAGCCGCTATGAGTTGGAACCGACTAGACGGCACTTAATGACAACTTTTGTTGCTAGGACTGATGCAGGTCTGTTTTGGAATAAGTCAAACTCTTTTTGTCCTTCAACCAATAATGTTATCAAAGCTAATGGTCCCACACAGTAGCAGTTCACCAAAATATAAGATGAACAATTTGTCTCTTTATGAAGGTATCCCCAACACCTGGGAGAGTGCCTGCTCCCCAGCAGGTGCTAAATCAGTATCTACGGAACTTGGGAAAGCACCACCTCTAGAGACAAACCTTCAAAGAGGTCTCTGTAGCCACTCACCAGTCATGTGGCTGAACTTAACAAAAGCCGAGAGAGAAAGTGCTACTGAAAAATACTCACAAAAAAGCACTCTAGTATGGAAATGCCAACCATTCCAATAAAAATGTTTCACTGACAAGCGTCTTTGTATTCACAATTGCTAGGTTAGGGAATAGACTCTGGAGTCAGACTGTCTTAGTTTAAATCCTGGCAGCAACTCTTGCTAGCTGTGATGTTGAACAAAGTATTTAACTTAGCTGACTCTGTTTCCACATGTACAACCAAAAAAAGAGGAAAATTATATCTACCCCATGACTTCTGAAAGGACGAAATAGTTAAAACATAGTTCCTGGTACACAGAAACCCTGATAAAAGTTGTTAAGTGATGCTGAGTCGGTTCCAACTCACAGTGACCCTGTACAGGGTTTTTGAGGAACAGCTGATGGGTTTGAACCTCTGACTTTATGGTTAGCAATCCAGTGCCTGTCCTACATAGGGACACCAATAATAAATATTAGTAATTACTATTGCTGTTGTTAAGTGCTGTCGCGTCAGTTCTGACTCAAAAGTGACCCTTACAGGGTTTCCAAGAAGGGATTGGAGGGTTTGAATCGCCGACCTTGTGGTTAGCAGTCAAGTGCTTATCCTACAGCGCCACACTGTATAACTAGAGTCATATCTCTAAGACTACAAGATCATAAGTTCCTTCTGCTCATCAAAAAAAAAACTTTAAATGAGGACCCCTCAACAATATGGACTGGCACAGTGGCAGCAGCAATGAGCTAAGACATGACACTGTGAGGACGGCGTAGGACCGGGCAGGGGTTTGTTCTGTTGCGCAGAGGATCGCTGAGTCGGAACATACTTGAGGGCATCTAACAACAACAACAAAGCAACCAAATGTACTGTTTACCCTGAGGGATGCCTGAAAAGAGAAAAAACAACCCATATTAATCAGCCCTTAAGAAACCTTTCTCAATCTTCACCTCTCTTCCTGCCATTTCTTCCCAAATCAACACATACCCTTGCCTGAGCTTATGTGGGCATGGCTTACACTCACTCATACTGGGAGATTCTTGGAGATGGTTCAGACTCTGTTCTGTAATAACTCTGGGCAGAATATTAACCTTGCCGGGGCCTCAGTTCCACATCTGCATAACAGAAGAAAATAAGGGCAGAGGAGATTCAATTCTCTTCCAAATCTAAAAAGCCACAGGACAATAAACACTGGACCACAAGGTCGGTTTGAGCTGCAAGGTCAGTGGTTCAAACTCACCAGTCATTCCTCAAAAACCCTATACAGGGTTGCTATGAGTCAGAACCAACTCGACAACACATAATAACATTAGTACAGTCAACTGAACTGAATTCTACTATCAGGAAATCGTTTTTAAAATAAAATCTATATTAAAAGAAAGTATCTTAAGCACCTTTGGAATACATAAAAACAGGCAAGTATACCTTCACCAACTGAAGTTATTTTCAAGTTATGACCAGCTGCACTAAATGAGTGTCTGGTTTGTTCTGCTTCTGGTACATCTTATTGTTATGTTACTAATGTTGTTGTTGTTAAGTGCCGTCGAGTCGGTTCCGACCCATAGCGACCCTGTATAATATAATGTTAAAATCTATCTGTAGGTTTATATGTAATGTTTCTAACCCCCAAAGATGAATAAAGATCAGATTTACACAGACAGTAATAATAAAAGGCAAAAATAATGAAAACAGGGGGGAAAAAATGAGATATTGGAGTGATGTCAGAATAGCCTTCCGGTGGAATCATCAGAATGGGACCCTGTCATAAGGCAGGAGTTACCTGTGTGGCACTCTAAAAGCTAAAGTTTTTTGGTCTTACTTTCAAAGAAAACACGAAAGCCCCAGAAGCCTTTATTCCACTCTCTCATCATAGTGAACTCTTATTAAATCAGAGAGGCTTCCGTACGACTACTGTTGTGGCACCACAGGATCAGCACTGGATTGCGAACCACAAGATCAGTGGTTCAAACCCACCAGCTGCTCCTCAGAAACCATGTAAAGGGTCTCTAGCAGCCAGAACTGACTCAACGACACTTAACAACAACAACGAATGTCCTTTCCTTACAAGTTCAAGGAACAGTCATTTCCAAACACAGGTATCAAAGCAGTGTTTGCACTTTATGTTCAAGTCTGGCAGAATCAGGACTGTCACTGAGCATCTAAGATGACTAAGTTGGTAGTTGTTGTTATTAGGTGCTGTCAAGTGGGTTCTGACTCACAGTGACCCAACCCTATGCACGACAGAATGAACCTGTCTCCTACCATCCTCACAATCGTTATGCTTGAGCCCACTGGTTTTGTCGCTGACCCTACACTTCATCAAGCATGATGACCTTCTCCAGAGACTAGTCCCTCCTGATGATCCATGGCGGCTCTATGCCAGTGAGTCAGTTCCAACTCATAGCGACCTTATATAGGGTTTCTAAGGCTCTAAGTCTTAATGGGAGCAGAAAGGCTTCTCTTTCTCCCATGGAGCAACTGGTAGATTCAGTGACTAGTTAGCAGCCCCGCTCGTAACCCACTACACTACCAGAGCTCCTATCTTGTCGTTGTTAAATGTCATCAAATTAGTTTCGACTCATAATGACCCTGTCTAGGATTTCCAAGGAGCTCTGGTAGCATAGTGGTTATGAATCGGGCTGCGAACCTTAAGGTCAGAGGTTCGAAACTACCAGCTGCTCCGTGGGAGAAAGATAAGGCTTTCTACTCCCGTAAAGATTTACACCCTCGGAAACCCTGTACAGGGTCGCTATGGGTCGGAACCGACTCGATGGCACATAACAAGGATTTCCAAGGAGCAGCTGGTGGGTTTGAACTGCTGACCTTGCGGTTCGCAGTCAAGTGCTGATCCTACAGCACCATACCAGGCTCCTATAATATATCCTAAGTAGTAATAGTTTAAGCGCCTCATCATCCTAGCTTCTAAGGAGAATTCTGAATGCACTTCTTCCATGACAGATGACTAAGTAGAGAACCATTTAAAAGTCACACTGCTTTCTTTGACTCTATGTGTTACCCAACTTCTCCCCATCAAACTGGGTGTTGCTGTAGAGGAAATAGATCTAATTTAATAATTGACATGGAAAGATGTTTACAATATATATTTTTGGTGAAAAGGGTGGAGTACAAAATAATATGATCAACAATACTAAATCCCATTTTGTTAAAAAATAACAGGTATAGCTACATATGTATATGACAGAATATATTCCAAGTTGTAAGTTTACACTTTTTCTTTTATAAAGTTTTTTTGCTTATCTGTGTATGTTCATATTTTTCTACAATGAATACTTACAGCTTCTGATGTGATAATCATTTCATCAGATGCTTTACTTAACAAGGCAGATGGATTAGGCACTTGAGCCATCACTAAATGGCTTCCTGAAACAGACTGCTGCACCCAGCAGTTCGCAGCTCAGAGGCATCCTGTACCTGGGGCTCAGCTGGGATGGGAGTGCCAGCTGCTTTTAGGTACCAGTCACAGGTACCACCAAGATGGCTCTAGATCCCACCACCTATTCTCCTCAGCATCCTGAGCCATCAACTTCCCACTTCCCTGCCTTACTCATCTGTAATTCCCTGAGTAGAGAGTTTACAAAACATGATCAAAGGGTCTAGATTACAGTTCAAAAGTCACATTCACAGTTACTGGCTTAGGAGAATCAATGGCAGAAGAGCCAGTGTTACACTGGCAAAGGTCCCCTTTTAAAATTAACTTGGAATGAATGGCCATCCTCATTTACAGGTGCCCCATGCCAATCTGTTCTGATGAGGAGGGTTGAAGAGTAAACCCATCATGTTTAAAAGCATCACCTTCAAACAATTTCTTCAGTTTAGGGCTTCTGTTTTTGACACACAGTTCTGACTCTTGATAGACTCTGGCATATTGAAGGCAGATGCTACTGACCCTCCTGAGATCTGATGACCCATATCCAAGTTCATCACCAGGGTAGGTATCACTGCATCAGAAGGCAAAACGCTGTTCTAGAAGCTCAGAGATCTACCAGCAAGACAGCACCTGAGAAGCTGTGCCAGCTCCGAGCTAAGAGAAGAAAAGGGTATGGAAAGAAGTAAGTGATAGCAAGATGTACTTCAAAGGCAGCAGACCTGAAGGCTGGTTGTGGGAGACAGAAGAGTGAGTTTGTGGCTGAGTTCTGAAGGACTCCACTTGAGTGAGGCCACAGAAGGTTATCAGACCCATTGCTCAGCAGCACATAGGCTGTGCTTCAATGCCACTTACATCATCCCCAAACGTGTGATGAAGAAAAAAAGATCCAAATTTCTTGCCGGCAAAACTATACACTTCAAACTCATTTGCTTTCTTACCCTCTCCTCGCCTTATCTTTGAAAATACAGCTACAACTCAGAACAGATCTTTATGCTTTCAGAAAGTATTTTTAGAGACACATGACAGCGAAGAAGAATCGTGTTTACCCAGCATTATTTTCATGCAAGAAAACAAAACTGCCAACTATAAGGATCTGAAAAATGTGACCACTGCAGGCTTATTCTTGGACTGAACCACTCCCCTTCCCTAATTATCCCTCAAAGGAAATATATCAGCCACTGTAGGCAAAGAGAGAAAACATGTCTAATTATAACATGCACACTTGGTGGATGAGGAATTGAACATTCTTGAATGCTGGCTACATTTCAGGAGACTTTCTACTTGTAGTTTAATCTCATGGAAGAGAAAAGGTTAGATATCTGTAGCCCTTCAACCAAGGAAGGATTCAATTAAAAAAAAGACACAAAGAGAAACCTAACACATTACTTAACACCATGAAACTGGGAAGCCAGCAGAAAATGTAAGATGACCCAGACGCATTGTCAAGTGTTAACTAACAGAGGAAGTGGTTTTTGGTTTAAAATTCACACCTAAAAATAAGACTCCTATCAAGGGTGGTCTCCACTGGGGAATATACACTTTGAAATTTAAAGATACAGATGACTAGTCGCTGGAGAAGGATATCATGTTTGGTAAGGTGGCGGGTCAGAGAAAAAGAGGAAAACCCCCAGTGAGATGGATTGGCCAGGTGGCAGCATCGATGGACTCAAGCGAGGCAATAATAGTGACGTTGGTCCAGGATCAGGCAGTGTTTCATTCTGCTGTGCATAGGGTAGCTATGAGTCAGTACCAACTTGATGGCACCTAACAACAACAATGCAAAGGCTTCAGGCCCAAAAAGTCCTACCGGAGCAGCCTTTAATCAAGGCCTCTCACCTGTAGCCTTTGTGCCATTGCTTTACCAAGAAGGGAAGATAATCAGAGGCAAAGAATTAGGTGGTGGTGGTTATGTGCCGTGGAGTTCCGACTCATAGTGACCCTGTATAGGGTTTCCGAGGCTGTAAATCTTTACAAGAGCAGAAAGCCTCGTCCTTCTCCTGTGGAACAGCTGGTAGTTTCGAACTGCTGACCTTGAGATTAGCAGCCTGACTAGTAACCACTACACTACCAATGCTCTGCAAGATGCTGATTAAAGTGCTGGAGAGACAAGCAGAAAAAACCTGCACATATGCAAAATAAGAATGCATCTAATGAGGCATCTGGTTAGTAGGTTAGCTCAAGAAGCCCTTAGCATAGCCCACAAAGTCTGTCCACCACCTGCCTCTTTGACACTCCTCCAACACTCCCAAGGTAGCTTGTTTCCTCTACGGAGACCACTCTTCACTCAGATGCCTTCCTATTCTTCAAGACTTTGTTCAAAGGATAACAAGTTCAGGGGATCAAACCCACCAGCAGCTCCTTGGAAACCCTAGATAGGGTCAGTATAAGTCAGAACCGACTCGACGGCACTTAAACACAGTAACAATCTGCCATATGGAGTCGTGGTGTGGTGCTGTAGGATAAGCACTGGGCTGTTAACCACAAAGCTAGCAGTTCAAACTCACCAGCCGCTCCTTGGACATCCTATATGGGGTCGCTGAGTCAGAACCGACTCGACAAAACGTAACAACCATAATCTGCCATACAATTTACTTTTATTAAGGACCAAGAAAGCAAAGATCAGATACACTGATACACAGCCCAAGTGCTTAGAACCTTGGCTGAAACAAGAGAAGGAACTCAACACATATTTTCTGAATGAATGAATGAACTTGGCAATACATTTCCAGGAGGAAATTCTATTTAAAGGATATGGGGGCGCGGGGGAGATGATGGTGATGGTGAACCGGTAAAAGGAAAGGGGGAAAGGAGGCAGAGGCAGGAAGGCATCTAAGGGGGCTGCAGAGCCCACGCTGACCGGGGCAGATCTGCTGCTTCTCTCCGGTGCTGGTGGGCACCACACAGCACTCTTCTCAAAAGCACCGGAGTCACTGAGGAATTCCAGGCTCAGGGCAAACATCAGCCTACCCCGGTGCAGACTCTGGGCAGGCCCACCCGGCGTCTCCCCCTAGTAGTGGAGCCTGGACCTAAGTTCCTCTCCGCAGTGGCCCGGGGTGCCCCAGGCCGACCTCCCACGGCTCGGGGCTCTTCACCCGGCCGCCGGCGGGCCGGGGCCTGGCTCGGCAACCTGCCTATCCGCACCGGGGACATCCACCCCGGCCCGCGGGGAGGCCCTGGCGCGCCCCTACGAACCTCACCCTCCCGCACGCCGGCAGGAAGCACCCCACGGCCCTCTGGCGGCGGGGACAAGGTTCCCGCGCTCCTGAGCCCATCAAGCCCGCTGCGCGGCGGCCGCTCACCTCGGGACGCACGTACGACACGAAGGAGGGCTTGGGCGCCTTGGTGCCGCCGCCACCGCCGACGACTCCTTTCCCCAGCATACCGTCGCCCGGAGAAGCAGCGACCCTCGGGAGCAGAAGATGTGCTCAGGGTCCAGCAGCGGCGGCTGCCACCAGCACCAGCGGCTGGGGCTCCGCCCATCCTGAGGGCCGCGGCGGGAGCGGCGCCGCCCGTATCCGGCTCAGGGGCTGACACCGCGAGCCCCGCCCCGGCTCGCGTGCCCCGTCCAATCCGCGCGGTTGCACACCCGCCGGGAGGCTGAGGCTCGAGGCCACACCGCCTTCCTTCCCCGCTTGTGAGATAAACTCTACTCCCCTGAGGCAAGGCCCGCCCCTGTACGTTCTCTGATTGGCCATAAGGCTACCAGCCAAGCTCCACGATAAGTCCCTTCTTGAATGAATTTAGAGAGATGTTTGTTGCGACCAATCCAGACAGCCTTCTCTTTGGCCTTCCTGGCCATTGGATAGCGAGAATGTCGCCCTTGTCCAATAATCCAGCGGTCATTAAACTGTCGTAGCAGTGCTTCACTGCAGTCCTTTTTCTTACCTTTGCTTGTTGCTTTGGTATTATTAAACGCACCAAAGTGTGTACTGGACCTCGCCGTAATGCTTGTCTCTGAAGTCTGCATCAGTGACGTTCAAGGTTTATTACTTTAAATGTAGACCAAAAAAAAAAAAAAAAAGGGGGGGGGGGGGGCGGGGTGGCAAAGCCAAATGTCTAAAGGCACTCACGAATAGATTTTAGAGCTTGGTCAAGAAAGGTGTTTTCGACTTCGTTTTTTCCAGGTTTTTTTTTATTGGTTTCTCTGTGTTTCCAACTGTTAGACTATCAAAAGCCCATAAGAAACTTCTTATTCATTCGCCCAAATTATCAATGAATCCCTAATTCTAAATTACGATTACAAGAAACTTTATTAAATTCTTCAGTTGGCTCCAAGCATTGTGTTAGGAGAAGATGAAATAAACAGAACTCAGCTCTCAAGAAATTCAGTCTGGGGGTGGGGGGCGGGGGACAGTCACGGCCTTAAATGAAGACTCATATCTCCATGTCTCCTGCTCCCTTCAGCCTGAACCACTCCAAATAAACGTACAATTTAAATGAAAACGAACATACTTACTATTGTCTTCTAGTGGGTTCCAACTCATAGTGACCACACAACAGAAGAAAACACTGCCCGGTCCTGTGCCATCCTCAACATGGTTATGTTTTAACCCACTGTTGCTGTTTCTGGGTCTTCTTTTTCACTGACCTTCCACTCTACCAAGCATGATGTCTTTCCCCAGGGATAGTTCTTTCCTAAGTACAAGAGAAATCTGGAGACCCTCACCTCTAAGAAGCATTCTGGATGTACTTCTTCCTGAATAGAATTGTTTGCTCTTCTAACAATCAATGGTACTTTCAGTGTATTTCTCTTAACGTCATAATTAAAATGAATTAACTCTTCTACAGTCTTCCTTAATCATTGCCCCTGACTTTCACAAGCACAAGAGGCGATTGAAAACATCATGGCATGGGTCAGACACACCTTAGTTCTCGAATTAATATCTTTGCTCTTGAAAAGAAGACTTGTGTAGATTTGCCCAATTCAACATGTCATTTAATTTCTTGATTGCTGCTTCCATGAGCCAGAGCTCTGGTAGCATAGTGGGTTATAACATGGACTGCTAACTACAAGGTCAGTAGTTCAAATCTGTCAGCGGCTCCTAAGGAGAAAGATGAAGCCTTCTGCCCCCATAAAGATTTACAGCCTCTGAAACCCTCTACAGGGATTGCTATGAGTCAGAACACATTCCGTGGCACACAACCACCAACTACCACCACTTCCATGAATTGACTGTGGAACTAAGCAAAATGAAGTCTTGAACTTCAAACTTTTCTTCATTTATCATGATGTTCTTTACTGGCTGAGCTGTGAGGATTTTTATTATCTTTACAATCCATACTGATGGCTGTAGTCTTTGATCTCTATCAGTATTTTAAATCTCTGCTTTCAGTGAATAAGACTGTATTACATACCACAGGGTATGAATGAGTCTTCCTCCAGTCCTGAGGCCATTTTCTTCTTCATATAATCCAGTTTCTTGGGTTATTTGCTCAGCATGAAGAATTGAAGAGATCCAAGAGCTGAACAGAAAATTTCAAAGATCAGCTCAAGAAGATAAAACCAAATACTATAATAAAATATGCAAAGATTTGGAGTTAGAAGAACACAGCATTTCTCAAGCTGGGGGAACTGAAGAAAAAAAAAATCAAGCCTTGACTTTCGTTATTGAAAGATTCTCTGGGCAAATTATTGAATGATGTAGAATGCATTAAGCAAAGATGGAAGGAATACACAGAGTCATTGTACCAAAAGGAAATGGGTAATGTTCAACCATTTCAAGAGGTACCATATGAACAAGAGCCAATGATACCCAGGGAGGAAGTCCAAAGTGCATTGAAAGAATTGGCAAAGAACAA
>NW_006408761.1:2846771-2853395 GCF_000296735.1 Chrysochloris asiatica
ATACCTGTCTAATTGTTCTCCCATCTGCTTTGTTCTTTGATTATCTTCTCCCTTCTTGTATATTGGCCCCCTACCCAATACCCAAATTATCTTGTGTCTATTCCCTGACCTGTGCTCCACCTTCCCCTCCCACCCCTATCCCTACCCCTACATCCTAGCACCCAACTAAGAATCCACTTTAGTGGATTAGTATGGGTTCTTTTTCTTAGTCTTTTACATTAGTGGTTCTATGCAGTATTTTTTCCTTTTGTGACTGACTAATTTCACTCAACATAATGTCCTTAAGGTTTGCTTTCTTCATATATGTTCTTTTTTTTTTTTTTAATATTTTATTGTGAATTATATGGTAGTTTACATGAGAGAACTTTAATTTTACATTCATTCCATCGTATATCATCTCATTGCTTTGGTTCCAATCCCCTCCATGCATCATCAACCAACCAAAGGGTATATCCTAGAAGCCCACCCCCTACACTTCCCCCTCCCACCCCCCACCCCTGTTTTCAGCCCACAGTCCCTTTCCCTCTCTGGATCCAAAGTCCCCAGCCGCTTCATTACTCTACGTCATCATCGCTGTCTCCATCTCAGCCATCTCTATTTCTCTGGGTAGGGTCCCGCTCTCGGCTCTTCTCCGTTAATGGTCCCAGATACCTCAGCTCCTAGCCTGTAGAATTAATCACTCCCTTCCTTGTTCCAAAATGTCTACCTTTGCATTTCCAACCCTCATAATCCGTCCTGATAAGCATTATTCACTACAGTATCACGAGTTACCCATCTGTATTTCCTTTCATCCGCTCCGCCCAGACAGATTGAATGGTACCCACTGGAGATTCTGCCTTCCTCCATGCTCCCTAGCACTAGGTTCCCCCTTGAAAGCTTGTAAACCAATCACTTCTTGCCTTTGTAGTCCCCCTCTCCCCATTTGAGTATCCAATGTCCAAGTTGCCCATCTCCATCCACTCTGTGTGTGGAGGGGGTGGGAATGATTCTTGCTTTAAGGATTTGTTCCTTCTTTTGAGTCGCTGCTCCATAGGTATAGGTCAAGTTCATCAGACTGTATCAGCTCATTTTTTTCCCCCCCTCTTCTTTCCTCTCCTGGTTGAGCTCCGATCATCCAGTCATCCGGTCCAGGTCACGTGGGTATCATCTGCAAGTGTGGGCCCTCTTGTGCACATGCCCTCTCTTCCCGTAAGCCGGTAGCTCCTCTCGAGTCCTCCGTGGCCATGCCACTGACTCTGGGCCCAAGAGTCCCCAGGTCGCCTCACACTGCTTGCCATCCAGGTCCCCAACTGGGTCCACAGAAGTCCACTGAACATTGTAGGGCTTAGCTTGCCGCTTCATTGCTGCTTTTACCCCATTTCCCCCCATCGGTGATGTGTGTAGTCACCAATCAGAGCATGCATTTTCCTTGAGTCTTAGTCTTGGAAGGGGGTTTGCATTGAGAGGACCTGACCACTTGCCTTGATGTTTCCTAGGGGAGCGATTTGTTTGTTCTTGTGGTAACAGTCCATCTGCCTCCATTTTTCCTGCAGGTCTTTCTTTCAAGAGGTATCTTTTATTCTTCTAGCCAGCCGCTCCAGGCTGGTCTGCTCATCCTTTCAAATGGAGATTTCTCATCTCTGGAGATCTGGATGTGGTTCCAGTTTCTACCTATAGTTTTATGTATTGCAAAGGCTCCACAAGAAATCTCATTCACTGGGTACACTGTAGCCCCATTTTAGGTATTCCAATCAGTCATAGGCAGAAGACAGACTTACAAGCCTTCTAGTGTGGTGTTTCTGACTATTCCTTTCTCTCCCTCTCCAGTGTCTACTCTGTGCTGCCCGGTCAGGGAAGCGCCGGAAGTCTCTCTTCCTATACGTTCTTGATGTCATCCCATAACTCTTTGGTCTTCAGTTATTGATGTCTAATGCATCAAGTCTGTTCTTGAGAAGATCTCTAAATGGAGTCCTGGTGTGGCACTGTAGGATAAAGACTAGACTACAAGGTCAGTGGTTCAGACTCACGAGCCACTCCTTGGAAACTCAATCACAGGGTTGCTGTGAGTCAGAATCGACTTGATGACACTTAACAACAACTTCTAATAAATGGTTTTAAATGTCACATATGGGACCACTCTTCTTAACTCTTCCTGCCCTCCGTAAATGTGAGTCCCTCCACACCACACCGTTGGTCTGTGACCTTGCAGTTCCTCCCATTAGGAGGGAGCATATTTCCTGCCCATTTATCTCAGGTTTGTTGACAATGAAGAAGAGCAGCTGGGGTGATGCTGGTTCAGTTCTGGCCCTAGGAGAGTTGACCAGAACTGAGCCAGCATCTCTGGAGGGACCCCTTGATCTCTGGTGCACTCTGGAATCCTGCTGTGTCTCAGACCTGAGGTCCCCTCAGAGTCACTTCTAGCAAAGGTTCCTCTCGTCCATCCTGGGTCATCTTTTTTAAGACGTGGATGGAGAACGAGGGAGGAGCTCTGGTAGTATAATGGTTAAACACTGGGCTGCTAACTAACAGTGTAAAGTTGGATCCCACCAGGGGTTCCATGAAAGTAAAGACCGGGTAATCTGCTCCTGTAAAGACTACCCAAAACCGAAGGCAGGCCCTTTGCCATCAAGTCAATACCGACTCTCAGTGACCTTACAGAACATGGTGGAACTCCCCCAAAGGGTTTCTAAGGTAAAGCTTTATATGGAAGCGAGGGTACTGCCACATCTTTCTCCCTCAGAGTGACAAGTGGGTTCCTACCTCTGACCTCTGAATAGTCGATCTTGTTTTTATGTGACCAAGACTTGTTTCTATTTATAATTCACAAGGCAATCTTACAGTAACATCAAGGAAAAAGAGTGAACTTAAATTCTTGTGTGTAAATGAAACTATTTAGAAGTTCATTAACAGATGGAAGCTTCTTTGACCTTAGCACAACAGGAACTTTCAATCAGTTAAGTGAGAGTCTCCCAAGGAGATTTAAGCTGCACCCCTGCTATCAGCACAGCTGATCGCTAGAGAACCTTAAGGGCAAGATGGGAACACACTGTATCTTAGTGTCCAGTTGTGGTGCAGCAGCCTCTGACTCTAGGTGAACCATGTGCTTCAGGGGAGACATACAGTGGTCAATGGCTGTGATTTTTCAGCAGCAGATTGGCAGGACTTTCTTTTGTGGCACCCCTGGGCAGAATCAAGCACTTAAACATCTGTGACACCTACAGCCTCCAATCCTCATTTCTCAGTTGGTGTATACTATCTAGTCAATTCAGATTCGTAGTATGCACAGATGACAGAGCAGAGGTGTATCATTGGGCCTCCTAGGGGCCCCAAGGGATAATGCACTGGACCACAAGGTCGGCGATTCAAACTCATCATTTGCTCTTTGGAAACCCTATTCAGTTCCAACTATGAGTTGGAACCGACTTGACGGCACCTGACAACAATCTTTGTGGGAGGGGTCCTGATGGCACAATGGTCAAACTTGGATATCCTGGTTAAAGCCTGCACTTAAAAATCACTTGGTATGAAAACCCTATACAGGGTTGTTAAAAGTCAGTATAGACAGCACTAAACAAAAAAATACTGTAACTATACACACACATATCTACACACAAGGGGCCTTTATGACTCCTAGTAATCCTACAGAGGGTTTCCAAGGAGTGGCTGGTGGGTCTGAACAGGCAACCTTGTGGTTGGCAGTTCAGTGCTTAATCTATAGTACCACACCAGAGGTGCCATCAAGTCAGTTCCAACTCAGAGGAACCCTATGTACTCCAAAACAAAACACTTCCCAGTCCTGCAGCATCCTCCTCACAATCATTGCCGTGTTTGAGAGCATTGTTGCAGCCCGGTCCATCCATCTAGAATCGGTATGCTGTCTTAGCTTGTTAACTTGATTATGTCTTCAGTTCCTGTGTCATGGACTTCTTCCCCAGAGCTTAACCTGACGCTTAAAGTCAGAGGTCCCTTCTGTGCTTGTGGATACTTCGAACAGTACACTCTTCAGTGGTGTGACTACAAAGACAGACAGACAGACAGAAAAGCCTTGGGCGCTTTGCTGAACCACTGAACTTTCTGGAACTGGGGAAGCCTCCGCGACAAGGAAACTGTGCCCTCTACAGGCTGTTTATAAACTTGCAGCACAGGTTGGAAAGTTCTTTCTGTTAGTTAGGCCACAAAATAAGGGGAAAACAATGAGGAGCTTGAGCTAATCCCCTCCCTGCCTCTTCTAGGCACACTTACTGGATCAAGAACCTCCTGAGGAACTAGCTTGGCTCAACTGATGGGTCACCCGTGAAAGCCTTAGGTCATATACTCAGAGTTGAAAATTACCTCAGAGTTAACCCTCTATTTGAAGAGAGGGCCTTAAGGTCTAGAGAAGTAAACAAATATTCCCAAGATTAGACTGCTGGTCAATGTAGTCCTGGACTTAATATCTTTAACACAATCTGACCTCTGAACACTGATTCTAAGCTAGGAGGTTGGATGCAGTCAGCCTGTCTGTGTCTGATGCTCTGACTGCTGTGTGCTCAGGATTTCTAAGCCAGTCACCGTTCTTTTAGAGCTTCCTTCCAGGTTTTCTTCCCTGGACTCTCTGTGCTGGGAGTGAAGGCTCTGGGGGTGCACGCAACCTCAGCCAAAGCTACAACAGGTGTGCGGTGATTACGTCCCCAGTAGAGATCCCATGCACCTGAATGAGAGGGAAGTGAGGTCACTGGTATACCATTCCCCAGAGATGCAGCCAAGCCCTTTCCTCCCTTGTATCCTTGGATATGTGTGCCCATTTCCCCTGTTAGCATCTTGGCCCTCTCTCCTGATTACCCTGTATGCCTCAGATGAGGGCCACAGATGATGTACGAATCATATTCCTAGTCCTTAACCAGATCTCTGCCCTGTATAGACCATGCCACCATTTCTTTTCTCTGTGTGCCTGGTGTCAGGGGCCAGCATCAGTAAGGCTTCCATGTTCCAGAACCCTCTATGCCAGACTCAGGCCTAGTCCTCCTTAAACCTCCCATCCCCCATGAAATTATAGCAGAACTGTGGGGCAGAGGGAAAAATGCATGGACACACTACCTGTGTCTCATTCTCTCCCCAGCTCAGAGTCCAAAGTATCTGGTGTGTGTGTGTGTGTGTGTGTGTGTGTGTGTGTGGTATAGGGTAGAAGGGTGGGGAGAGAGGGATGAGGGGAGGAGGCACCTGGCAGAAAAACCTGTTATTTTGGTTGGAAATTTCTCATGACTCATCCCAGGATAATAGAAGATCTAGCACCTAATTCAGGAATTAAAAGGGCTTATGTGGCAAATCATTTAAATTGCACAATGTTTCACTTATCACCCAACCATATGATGCTTGCCTATGACAAAACAAGAAGTTATGTTTTCCTGAATCTGGATAGGACCAAAAAACAACACCTATTACATTTGGATGTTTGAATTTCTGGTCCTGAAAATTGGTCAGGGGAAAGCATTGAGGCTATTTATTCTCTAACTTCAAGACTGAGGAAAACTGCTCTTACAAGTTTTGCTCTGGGCAGAGTCTGCCTGGAAATCTGGAAGAGCCATGGAAGCACTCTTGTATCTACCGCGGTGCTGAGGGCTGGAGGGGAGGAGGAAGCAGGGGAGCGGTCTCACAAACAGGTCGGGCAGGCCAAACCACTGGGACATTTGATCTTTGCACAAAGTGCAGTCAGGCCTGTTTTGAGTTTGGCTAACCATTCCCACACTGAAAACCTGAAAGGCTTACTGTTCTGGTGGTTGTAGCTGTGAAAGGCCCACTGTGCTAAGCTTCAAACAGTCATCTGTCCTAAGGTGAAAAAGTAATGAATAATAATAATAATAAATCTTTTTCTCCAAAGGCAAAAGAGAAATAAGGTACAGAAATCATCACTAAGTTGCAATGAAACATCTCAGTATTTCTCAGAGAAAACTTTTCTGATTGAGCTTTGTTAATGGGCAACCATTTCACCCCCTTTCCCCAGCTCTCCCTCCAGAACACTGAAGTCTCTTCTCCATTCATTCACCTGGTCGCTGGGACAGGCTTTGAAGGCAGTCAAATAAGGCACTATACAAGGCAATCTCAGACGTAAACATCTTGCACATGTTTAAAAAGGCTGGAAATTTTGTGGTTCAGCTGAACTCAGGGTCCAGGAAGAGAGGGAAAATAGAGAGCAATTTCCCCATTTCATTGTAGACAACATACACTGACGAGAAATACCAATACATATTTACTGCTCTGAGGAATTCTATTTGGAATGACATAAGGTCAGAGAAGAAATTGATTCCTTTTTAGAAGGGAAGACTCTGCTCTAATTTTTGTTGGTCTCTTACCAAGACAGACTAGGAAGAGGGTTTTCAGTGATTAAATATTCAGAAGTAGTTCATCTCCCCGAATATTTAGTCACTGAAAACCTTATGAATAGCAGGGAAACTCTGTCAGAGAAACACTATCAGATAAAGTGCCAGGAAATGAGCCCCTCAGGTTGGAAGGCACTCAAAATGCCACTGGGAAAGAGAGGCCTCCTCAAAGTAAAGTTGACAATGATGATGCGAATGGAGTAAAGCCCATGGGAGAAAAGCCTGTGGGACCTTCATTTGCTGATGGGGCACAACTCAAAATGAAGAGAAACAGCTGTAAACATCCATT
>NW_006408761.1:2853495-2855613 GCF_000296735.1 Chrysochloris asiatica
ATGCTGGGTAAGGTGGAGGGTCAGAGAAAAAGAAGAAATCCCCTAACGAGATGGATCAGCCAGGTGGCATCATTGATGGACTCAAGTGTGTCAGTGGTAGTGAGGTTGGCCCAGCATCAGACATTGTTTCGTTCTGCTGTGCATGGGGTCACTATGAGTTGGTTCCGACTCAATGGCACCTGATGACAACAACAACAACAGATTGAATAATCGGGCTGCAAACCGCAAGGTCAGCAGTTCAAAACTACCAGCTGTTCCATGGGAGAAAGATGAGGTTTTCTGCTCCCATTAAGATTTACAGCCTCGGAAACCCTGTATAGGGTCACTATGAGTCGGAACTGACTCCACGGCTCATAACCAACCAACAACCAACCATACAGATTGAATAAATATAGTGAAAGAATAAAACTCTGGCACACACCTTTCTTGATTTTAAACCATTCATTAGCCCCTTGTTCTAGTCTAACAACTGCCTCTTGGTCTATGAGCCTCATGAGTACAATAAAGTGTTCTGGGATACCCATTCTTCACAGTGTTATCCATAGCTGTTAACATCCACACAATCAAATGCCTTTGCATAGTCAGTAAAGCACAATTAAACATCTTTCTAGTAGTCTCTGCTGATAACCAAGATTCATCTTACATCAGCAATGATATCCCTCCATCCACATTCTCTTCTGAATCTGGTTTGAATTTCTAGCCGCTTCCTGTTGATGTACTGCTGCAACCATTTTTGAATTATTATCAGCAAATATTTTGCCTTAGAATCCTTCAACATTGCAATCCAAGGCTTCATGTTTTCATTACTTCTTTCAGCTTGAGAAATGCTAAGCATCTTCTTTCCTTCTGGTTTCCTAACTCCAGATTTTTGCACATTTCATTATCATACTTGACTTTGTCTTCTCTAGCCACCCTTTGAAATTTTTTTGTTTAGCTCCTTTACTTCATCATTTCTTCCAGTTACTTTAGCTTCTCTATGTTTATGATCAAGTTTCAGAGTCTATTCTGACATCTATTTTTGTTCTTTTTAAAATTTTTTATTTAACTTTTTATTGTGAATTGAGTGAAGGTTTACAGATCATCAGTTTTATATTAAACAAATCATGTGCTTTGTTTGATCTCAATGATTGTATTCCCTTACATGTAACAACAGTTATTTTTTTCTGTCTTTTTAATGACCTTTTGCTTTCTTTTTTTTTTTTCATAGTAGTTAATTTTATTTGATACAGCTTTTGGTAATAGTAAAACATTAAATACTCTTATAAATGTATATTGATGAATGCCACTATTTATGTGTGTGTAAAGTCTTGATGTGATGCAGTAGAATAAAAACTGTACTACTAACCACAGGGTTGGTGGTTCAAACCCACCTGTTGCTCTTTGTTTGTTTTCTCAATTTAATTTTTAAGCAATGAACTAGGTACAGTTGGTTATGTATGACAGAAAGAACCACTAATTGCCAGTGAGTTGATTCAAACTCATGGTGTGACCTATATGTGTCAGACTAGACCTGTGCTCCATAAGGTTTTAAATGGGTTTTCTTCCTAGATGACCCTGAGTGGAGTTGAACTTACAATTACAATCTTTTGTTTAGCAGCCAACTGTGTTCATCGTTTTTACCCTCCAGAGTGATACCTAAAACTCAACCAAACCCATGCTATAGAGTCAATTCCGACTCATAGCAACCCTATACAGTGTTGTTTTTTTTTTTTTAATGTTTTATTGTGAATTGTGTGATAGTCTACATGGGAGAACATTAGCTTTACATTCATTCCATCATCTATCATTGCATTGGCATAGTTACCATCCCCTCCATGCATCCTCACCCAACCAAGGGGTGTACCCTGTAAGCCTGCACACACACACCCCACCACAGTCCTCAGCCCCTTTCCATCTCCTGATCCCGAGTCTCCAGCCACACCATCTCTTGATGTCGTCTTCTCTGTCTCCATCTCAGGCCTCACCGCTTCTCTGGGTAGGATCCCACTCTCCGCTTTTCTCCATTGATGGTCCTAGGGTCCTCTGCTCCTAGACTGAAAAGTTAATCACTCCCCTCCTTGCTACAAAATGTCCACCTTTAGATTTCCAACCCTCACAATCAGTCCTGATAACAATTAT
>NW_006408761.1:2867067-2871009 GCF_000296735.1 Chrysochloris asiatica
GAGATGGATTGGCAAAGTGGCAGCATCAATGGGCTCAAGCGTGGTAACAATTGTGAGGTTGGCCCAGGTTCTTCGTTCTGTTGTACATAGGGTCGCTATGAGTCAGCACTGACTCCATGGCATCTAACAACTTACCACCAGGTGACACATGCCCCCACCCCAAAGGATAAGTTCTGTCACTCTTGGGTAGAAATGAAGCACCTCATGTAGGCCTGCAGCTGGCCTCAGAGAAAGCAGGATGTGCAAATACTTGGGAGAGTTACGAATAAGGAGGTGGCGCTGTACAAGGACTGGCTGGAGAAAGACTGGAAGGCCATGTTGGAGCTATTGTTAGTGGGTCTCTGAGTACCACGCTAAGGATTTGGGGATTTATTCTTAGACATATGGAGTTATTACAACTTTTTTTTTTTTTTTTAATGTTTTATTGTGTATTGTGTGATAGTCTACATGGGGGAACATTACTTTTACATTCATTCCATCATACATCGTCTCATTGCCATAGTTACCATCCCATCCATGCAGCATCACCCAACCAAAGGGTATACCCTGCAATCCCGCCCGCCCTCCCCAAACGGTCCTCAGCACACAGCCCCTCTCCCTCTCTGGATCCCTAGTCCCCAACCACTCCATCTCTTCATGTCATCCTCTCTCTTTACATCATCCTCTCTGTCTCAGTCTCAGGCCTCACTGCTCCTCTGGGTGGGGTCCTGCTCTCTGCTCTTCTCCATTAATGGTCCCAGGGTCCTCCGCTCCTAGACTGAAAGGTTAATCACTCCCCTCCTTGCTATAAAATGTCCACCTTTACATTTTCAGTCCTCACAATCAGTCCTGGTTACAATTATTTACCCTTGCATCCAAGGGACCCATCTGCATTTCTTTTTATATGCCCTTCCTAGACAGGTCGGATACTACTCACTGGAGACTCTACCATCCTCCCCGCCCTGTGGATCTAGGTTCCCTCTTGAAAGTTTGTAAGCCAGTCACTTCTTATCTTTGTATCCCTTCTCCCATTTTTGGTTAGTCAATGTTCAAGATGTCCATCCTTATCTATTCTTTGTGTGGAGGGGGTGGGAATAATTCTTGGAGCAGGGATTTGTTCCCTCTTTTAAGCTACTGCATTTATAGGTGGATGTCCAGTTTATGAGATGACGCTTTTTACCTCTTCTTTCTTCTTCAGGTTGAGCTTTGTTCGTCCCATCATTGGAGCCATGGCAAGTGGGTATCATCTGCAGGTGTGGGTGTTCCTGCGTCTGTCCGCCCTCTTCTTAGCAGTTGGTCACTTCAGTCTCCTCTCTAGTCCTCTGTGGTTGTGTCACTGACTCTGAGCCCATGAGTCCCCAGGTCTTGCCTCACTGCTGGCCGACCAGGTCTCCACCTGGGCTCACCATAGTCTGCTGAATTATGCAGGTCTTAGCTCACTGCTTCTTTGATGTTCTTCGGTCACTTCTCTTTATGGGTGACATGCGTGGTCGCCAATCAGAATGCGTTTTCCCACTGCATATTACAACTTTTTAAAAGAATTTTAAATAATAAAGTTATTAATAGGAATATCAGAAATTTGAGATGAACAGATCTTTACTTTCTAGTGGCATTGAGTAGGTTCCAATTCATAGCAACCCTGTATATGGTTTCTGAGTGGCTGGTGGGTTAGCATGTGTTAGCAGTCCAGTGCTTATCCTACAGCACTAGCTTAAACAAAAATAAAAACACAAACAGAACAAATCATCACACAGGGTAACTATTGGAAACAGTTTTTTTGGGGAAAAATGATCCATTTAATATATGCTTATCTGTTAAAACAGGAGACTACTTTAAACATTATACATTTCTTCCTCACCAGTTTTCAACATTTTTCCTGCCCTGACATGTGGTGCTGCAGGATAATGCACTAGATTGCAAGGTCCGTTTGAACAGCAAGGTCAGCAGTTCATCCACCAGCAGCTGATAGGAAACCCTAGACAGGGTTGTTATGAGTCGGCACTTAACATTTTTGAAAGAGCCCACACCCTTCATAGATAACCGGGGTTGAATAAGGCCTTGTTTTTTAAAGGCTGGAGCCCCTTCATTCAGACTCACTGGTCTCTAACATCATTTAGATGGTTGGGCTGTATTTTATTAAACTCCTTGTTATTGTTGTCAGCTGCTGTCGAGTCACTTCCGTCCCATAGTGACCTTATGTACAACAGAATGAACCAGCACCCAGTCTTGTGCCAGCCTCACAATTGCTGCTACCCTTCAGGCCATTGTCACTGCCACAGTGCCAATCCATCTCACTGCAAGTCTCCCTCTGTCTAGTATCACACATTTGCCACTTATCTCCAGTAAACATATTTGAATTTATAGTTTTATACATTTACCTGATTGGACAAATCCTTGGAAGGGCAATTTCTGTCACAGGTATGTGTGTGTTCTCTGTACAGGATTGTTAAAAATAGCTCATTTAGATGTCAATTGAGCTGACTTTGAAATCTTGGTTATCACTGGCTCAGAACTCAATCTGTATAATGTTCGTCTGATTAAAAAGAAGTTAAGTGATTTAAATTTACTTACTCAAAAGGTTGAACATCTTTCATAGTTAGCACCCATTTGTATTTCTTTTCAGATTTGTGCACCCATGTATGTTGCCCATTGTCTCTCATCACCAAAGCATTCCATATTTACTGTCAAAACAGCTGATCAAGTTGAAAAAAGCCATCCAGGATCTCATGATCCCAAGAAGCCAGTTTTCTACTGTCTGAGTTAGGTCGTTTTCTGCATGTGTGCATATGTGCACGCACAGATTGTAAATCTCATGGCGATACTGATTTTACATACAGTATTTAGGAACACAGGATGCCAAAAGTTACTTCATTGTTTTTAACAATCTAAGAGTGCCCCACAGTTTTCTAAATTCTTAACTATTTAGGCAGTTTTCACATACATAAATCTTTATGTCCATGTCCAATTATTTTTTTTAGTGAAATGAGAGTAACTTAAACATCTTTAATATCAAGTCCTGGTGTGGTGTTGTGGGTTAATGTGCTGGACTTCAAAATTGGTTTGAACCACAAGGTTGGTGGTTCAAGTTCATCTTTGGAAACCCTACACAGGGTCACTAGGGGTTGGAATCGACTCCACCACACTTAATATCATCAATCATTTTGTATATTATATTCTAAAGGTTTTTTTGGTCACTTGAATCTTCTATCAATGAAGTATATTGGTCTGGGTTTCTTTTTTAAAAACTGCTATCTAGTTTTGTTATCAGGGAAATGTCGACTTCATAAAGTCACTTGGGGTATGCCTGGGAGATCTCCAGGATGTTTCCAATTCCCATGGGCTTTCTTTTTCAGGAGTCTGGTCAGAAATCTAAGGCTATAGTTAAAGCTGTACTCTTATCTGAGGCTAAGTGGTAAAGTCTGAATGAACAGGGAGGGGAATAGCAGAATCATTTCAAATTCTGATGTTCTCCAATCTGCCTGCTATTTATTGTTCAGACTCCTTCAATTCAGCGTTATACATATGATCCACGTTTTATGTTTACTCTATCCTACTTGTAACTCACAAATTGTGGTGCTATGGATTAATACACTGGACGCCAAACTCGGTTTGAACTTCAAGGTCGGTGGTTCAATTTCCTCGGAAACCCTACACAGGGTCACTAAGGGTTGGAATTGATTCAATGGCACTTAACAACAATCAGTCTATACCCTTATCATACATGAAGCCATGTTTGTTACATCTCTTGATGTACACTAAAATTTGAGGTGGGACCAGTTCCTGGCAAAAGATATCATGCTTGGAAAGTAGGTCACTAAAGAGTTGGATACTGAAGGAGGAAGTCCAAGGTGCATTGAAGGAATTGGAAAAGAACAAGGCACCAGGAATTGATGGAATAAAAATTGAAATCTTTCAAGAAAGTGAGGTGGCACAGGAGACACTCACTCATCTATGCCAAGAAAT
>NW_006408761.1:2872384-2922665 GCF_000296735.1 Chrysochloris asiatica
CCATCAGTGGGGTCAAACATAAAAATTGTGAGGAGAGGGTAAAACCTGGCAACATTTCATTGTTTTACATAGCTAGGGCTCCTATGAATCAGAACCAACTTGATGACGTCTAACAAGATTTAAGATTACGTAAAATGAAAATATTGAAGAAATCATATAATTAAGCATTTTGCCATCTAGAAAACCTTTTTCCATTTAGCCCATCGTTGCCCTCATCTATTGTCAAAGCTTCTTTCTTTTTCCCTGAGTGCAGACAGGCAGCTCCAACCTATTACTGAGACTTCCAAGAGGTAGAATGTTTTGGCCTCTGCCCTAAGACAAAGGTTCTCTTAACACTGTGATTGCTTAAATTGCAAGCCTTCTGCTGGCCGTTTAGTATGGATGTGAAAAACGCATGCTTAAAAAGATAAGATATTTTTTGGGCAAACCAAATCCATTAAGTCAAGCCAACTCTGACTCATGTCACATGTTAAAGAGGTAGTGTTCCACAGGGTCTTCTTGGCCTTCATAGCTATGGAAGACACTCCATACCAGTGAGTAGACTTGAATTGCCACATTTTGGTCACAGCTGAGTGCAAACTACTTGTGCCAGATGTCCCTAATCCAGACTCTGGATATTCTATCTCTGTTCCCTGCCAGTATTAGTGTGTAATCACATCTACTAAAGAGGCACAGATTAAATCACTCCCTTCAGCTCATCATGTGTTCATTAAAGCATCAACTCCAGAACAATATGCAAAGCATGTTGCCACTTGTGTAAAGAACAAAAGATACATATTTATGTCTAAAAAATGCAGACCACCTGATAGGGCAAACAAGAATAGGTAACTGCCTCCTCAAAGATAAAATATGTAACTGGAAGGCAAGAGGATGTCTATGAATGAACCAGTATCTACTCAAATACAGAAACTGATGTTTATTCTTACCTTCTTCAGTCATTCTTGCTATTATGTCTGAAATATGAGACAGTCTCACCATCCTTGATTTTTAAGAAGTATTCTGGCTGTACTTCCAGTACAGATTTGTCTGTTCTTCTGGCAGTCTGTGGTACCTTTTAATCTTCTTCTCCAAAGCTATAATTCAAATGCATCAATTCTTCTATGGTCTTCCTTATTCACTGTCCAATTTTCACACGTATACGTTGTTAAGTGCCGTCAAGTCGGTTCTGACCCACAGACACCCTATATAGGGTTTCTGAGGATCAGCTGGTGAGCTTGAATCACCTACTTTGCAGTTCAAACGGATTTGCAGTCTGGTGCATTAACCCACAGTGCCACAGAGCTATTGAAAATACCATGCATGGTGTTGGTAAGGAACACCTAAGTCTTCAAACTGACATCTTTGATCCTGAACACATAAAAGTGGTTTAAAACAGCAGATATGCCTAACACAATATGTTGTTTGATTTCTTAACTGCTGCTTCCATGTGTTGATAGTTGATCCCAGCAAAATGAAGTTTTTGATAACTTCAATCTCTTCTCCATTTATCATGATGTTATTGGTACAGTAGTGAGGATATTTTGTTTTCTTTACATTGAGTGCAACCCATACTGTGGTCTTTGGTGGTAATCAGTTAAATATTTTAAATCCTCTTCACTTTCAACAAGCAAGGTTGTATCATCTGCATTTCACAGGCTGTAAATTTTCCTCCAATCCTTCAAATAATTCAGTTTCTTGGATTATCTGTTCAGCATACAGACTGAATAAGTATGTAGAAAAAATAGAACCCTGGCATACACCTTTCCTAAACTAAAACCCTTCTGCGTGTTCTGTTCGAATGACTGCCTGTTTATCTATGTACAAGATCCCCATGAGCACAACGAAGTGTCCTGGAATACCCAGTTTTTGCAATGTTATCCATAGCTTGTCATGGTCTCTATTCCAAAGCTTTTGTATAGTCAATAAAGCACAAACATCTTTCTGGTCTTCTGCTTTCAGCCAAAATCCATCTGACATCAGGAATGATATCCCCCTAGTTACATGTCCTTGTCTGAATCTGGCTTGAAAGCTTCGTAATCATTTAACATTTTTTCTTCACTAAAATTTTACATGTGATATTAATGATACTGCCCTATGACTTGTGCATTCCACTGGGTCGCCTCTCTTTGGAATAGGCACAAATCTGGATCTCTTCCCCTCAGTTGGCCAGGTGACTGTCTTCCAAATTTCTTGGCATACATGAGTGAGTGCTTCCAGTGCTGCCTCAGATGGTTGAAACATCTCGATTTGAATTCCACCTGGATGCTTGCTCTTTGCCAATGCTGAATTTCAGTGCACTTTGGCCTTCCTTTCTTCAGAATTATTTGTTGTTGTCAGGTGCCATCGAGTCAGAACCGACTCATAGCGACCCCATGCACAGAACGAGACAATGTCTGATCCTGGGCCAACCTCACTACCGCTGCCACACATGACACCATCAATGATGACACCTGGCTGATCCATCTCGTTGGGGGTCTTCCTCTTTAACTCTGACCTTCCATCTTACCCAGCATGACATCCTTCTCCAGTGACTGTTCTCTCCTGACAATATGTCCAAAGTATGAGAGACGAAGTTTAGCCATCCTGGCCTCCAAGGAGCACTCTGGCTGCGCCTCTACCAAAATAGATCTATTGGTTCTTTTGGCAGTCCATGGCACTTTTAGTATTCTCCTCCAACATCACAACTCAAAGGCATCAATTCTTCTATGATCTTCCCTATTCACTGTCCAGCTTTCACATCCATATGAGGTTACTGAAAATACCATGGCTTGGGTCAGGCGCACCTTAGTCCTCAAGATGACATCTTTGCTCTTCAACACTTTAAAAAGTTCCTGTGCAGGAGATTCACCCAGTGCAATACGTCATCTGATTTCGACTGCTGCATCCACGAGTGTTGATAGTTGATCCAAGAAGAATGAAGTCCTTGACAACTTCAATCTTTTCTACATTGATAAGAATGTTTATTGGTTCAGTGGTGAGGATTTTTGTTTTCCTGAGATTGACATGCAACCCATACCGAAGGCTGTGCTCTTTGATCTTCATCAGTAAATGTTTCAAGTCCTCTTCACTTTCAGCAAGCAAGGTTGTATCATCTGCATATCGCAGGTTGTTAATGAGTCTTCCTCCAATCCTGATGCCACGTTTTTCTTCAAAGAACCCAGCTTCTCGTATTATTTGCTCAGCATACAGGTTGAATATGTATGGTGAAAGAACACAACTTTGTTGCACACCTTTCCCAATTTTAAAACATTCAGTGTTCCCATGTTCTGTTTGAACAACTGCTTCTTGGTCCAGGTACACATTCCTCAGGAGTATAATTAAGTGTTCTGGAATACTCATACTTCTCAATGTTGTCCATAGCTTGTCATGATCCACACAATTGAAAACCTTTGCGTAGTCAATTAAGCATAGGTAAACATCTTTCTGATATTCTCTGCTTTCAGCCAAGATCCACTGGACATCAGCAATGATATCTCTTATTCCATGGCATCTTCTGTATCCAGCTTGAACCTCTGGAAGATCTATGTATGATTGCAGCAGTTTCTGTATTACCTTTAGTAAAACTTTACTCGCTTGAGATATCAAAGAGATTGTCCGATGATTTCCACATTCCATTGGGTCACCTCTCTTTGGAATGGGCACAAATATGGATCTCTTCCAATTAGTCGGCCAGACAGTTGTCTTCCAAATTTCTTGGCAGAGATGAGCGTTCTTGATAATATGCTACCTCAGGAAATGGTTGCACACCCACCATGTCTTTTTGGTACACTGACTCTCTGTATTCCACCTTCTTTAAATGTTTTCTGCATCACCCAATAGTTTGCCCATAGAATCCTTCAAGTTAAGGCTTAAATATTTTTCCTTCAGTTCTTTCAGCTTGAGAAAGGCTGAGCGTGTTCTTCCATTTTGGTTTGCCAACTCCAGGTCTTTGTACCTATTTCTTTACAACACTTGTGTCCTTGAGCTGCCCTTTGAAATGTTCTCTTCCACTCTTTTACCTCATCTCTTTCATGTGCTTTAGCAGCTCTACACTGAAGAGTCAGTTTTAGTCTCCTCTAATACCCATTTTGGTCTTTTCCTTCTTTCATGTCTTCTTAATAATCCTTTGCTTTCTTCTTGTATCAAGTTCTTGGTATCATCCCACAAATCTTTCTGGTCTTCAGTTTTTAATGTCTAATGCATCAAATTTGTCCTTGAGATGCTCTCTAAATTCAGGTGGGATAGGTTCAAGGTCACATTTTGATTCTCGTGGACTTTTTAATTTTTTAGCTTCAGCCTGAACTTACATATGAGCAAATGATGGTCTGTTCCAGTCTGCCCCTGGCCTTGTTTTGGCTGATGGTATTGAGCTTTTCCACTGACTCTTCCCACAGATATAGTTAATTTGACTTCTGTATATTCCATCTGGTAAGGTTCATGCATATAGTCACCTTTTATGTTGTTTAGAACAGGTATTTGCAATGAAGTCAATGAATGGTTTTGTAAAATTCTATCCAGTGATATCCACCATCAATTCCATCACCAAGGCCATACTTTCCAACGACTGTTCCATTCATCTTTGCTTCCAACCTTGGCATTCCAATCACCAGCAATTACCAATATATCTTAACATATTTGATCAATTTCAGAATGAATTGGTAGAATTCAATTTCATCATTACTGGCTTTAGTGGTTGGTGTGTAAATCTGAATGGTGGTATTCATTAGTCTTGTGTTTTTAGGTACCTTATTGCACAATAGAATGAAACACTGCCCAGACCTGAGTAAACCTCACCATCATTGCTATATGCCTGAGCCCACTGCTACTGCTTCTGTGCCAAGCCATCTTGTTGGGGTCTTCCCAGCAACACACAAGCCATCACTCATCTGCCAATTTGTTGTAATGTGGTGACTTGTGAGCTGCTTTGATTCTGGAAACTCTGCCATAGGTATTTAAATGCCAGTAGTGTCCCCAATGGTAGACAGGGTTCAGCTGAGCTTCCAGACTAAGACAGATTAGGATGGATAGACAGACTACTTCATGTATTTAGTCACGGAAAATCTTATGAACAGCAGTGGTCTTCTTTATAGGTATCCAGGTATTATTTTATCACAGACAGCATTATACCTCCAAAATGTATCTTGACATGTTGCTTTTGATGAATGTGACACCATTCCTCTTCAATTTGTCATTCCTGGCATAGTAAACCAGCCAGATTCAAAATGGCCATTATCAGTCCATTTCAGCCCACTAAGGCCTAGGATACTACTGATCTTTATGCATTCCATTTTCCCCAAAAACCATGCAGGGACATATAATTGTTTTAATAACCAAGGGCCACATTCTGGAAGCCAGTTTCCTGGCTGCCAACACACTACCTTTCTCTTTCCATGAGTCTAGAGTCCTCAGCTGCTCTCTCTCTCCATGTCCTCATCTCTGGCTTCAGCTCTGGTGTCACTACTTCTCTGGATAGGGTCTCAGGTTCTGCTTGTGCTCTTCTCCCTTGATGGTCCTAGGGTCCTCTGTTCTTGGAATGTAAGATGAACTACTCCCCGCTTTTTGTTATACCTCTTCTACCTTTACAGTTGTGATAATCATAATTAGGTATAATTACTATTGAATCAATGAATCCTATCCCCATGTCCTTTCAACAGATCTATCTAGAGAAAAACTATCCACTAGGGATTCCACCTTCATCTGCATACTCTGAAACTGAACTCCTTGGAACCTTGTAAGCCAGTCACCTCATGCCTTTATAGGACCCCCACCCCCATTTTAGGTAGCCAATGACTAAATGTTGCCCATCTCTCTCAACCCTGCATACAGAGAATAAGTTTGATCCTTGATATGGAGACTCCTTCTCTCTGTTAGTATTTTGAGCTACTACACCCATAAGCATAGGTCAAGTTCATCAAATTGTAGCAATTTACACTTCCAAATCTTTAGTCACTGAAAACCTTATGAGTAGCAGGAAAACATTGTCAGATATAGTGCCAGAAAATGAGCCCCTCAGGTTGGAAGGTACTCAAAATGCGACTGGGAAAAGAGCTGCCTCCTCAAAGTAGAGTTGACAGTGATAATGCGAATGGAGTAAAGTCTGTGGGAGCTAGGACTTTGTCCACGGGCTCAGGAGTTCCCAAGTCTCACTACACTTTGGCCCAACCAGCCCTTAATCTTCTCTTTCTAAAGGATGACTGGAGTCTATATGGAACGTGGTCAAACTCAGCCTGTATCTTCATTGCTGCTTTCCACTCACAAGTAGAACATTTCAGTTGCCAGCAAGCTTGCGTGCCTGCTCATGTATTCCCTTTTAATTTCTTTTGGGGGTGGGGAGTTGCTCCATTTCCTTTATTAATGGGTGTTTACAACTGTTTCTCATTTTGAGTTGTACTCAAACAGCAAATGAAGTTCCCAAAAGCTTTACTTCATTTGCATCACCATGGCCAACTTTATTTTGAGGAGGCAACTCTTCTCCAGTTATATTTGAGCATCTTCCAACTTGAAGGGCTCATCTTCCGACACTATATCTGACAATGTTCTGGTGCTACTCATAATGCTTCAATAGTCAGTATCCTGGTGCTATCTTACAGTGTGTTCCACTGCTGTTCATAAGTTTTTCAGTGGCTACTGAGAAGCAGTCTGACTCTCCCTTTTCCTAGTCTGCCTTAGTCTGGAAGCTCAGCTGACACCTGTCCACCACGAAGATCCTACTAGTATTTAAAATACTGGTGGCATGGCTTCCAGCAGTACAGCATCACTTAAGCCACCACAGTATGACAGACAGACAAGTCATAACAAAAAATTAAAATTCTGCTCTTTTCAGTAAACAGGAAAGAAGAATTTGAATGTCACTGACTTAAGATCATCACATATCATCTGCTATGCTGTTCTTGTCATTTTACATGTTTATCATATTCAAAGAAAGCATAGTAGTAGTAAAGAAAATCGAGAAAGCATAGTAGTAGTAAAGAAAATTAGAGAAAAACCTAATTTGGAATATATTATATAATTGGGACTGGGTAAAGAACCAATTTATCTTACTTCGGTTATCTCAGGAATGCACTACTAATAGCAGGGAAAGCCATCCTGAAATGTAGGGGAAGGTTAACTGCTGAGTAAATAAGTTGCTGTAACAACTGGTGTAAGACTGTATTGCTGTGAAGTGCCATCGAGTTGGTTCCAACCCATAGTGACTCTGTATAGGGTTTCCAAGGAGCAGCTGGAGAGCTTAAACTGTCGATCTTGCAGTTCAAACGGAAGTGAGGACAAAACAGCAATGAAGCTGCGAGCTAAGCCCTACAACGTTCAATAGACTCCTGTGAACCCAGGTGGAGACCTGGTTGGCCAGCAGTGTGGCAAGACCTGGGGACTCTTGGGCAAAGAGTCAGTGACATAGCCACAGAGGACTAGAGTGGACAGTGAAGCATCTAGCTGATAAGAAGAGAGGGCATATGCATAAGAACACCCACACTTGCAGATAATACCCACTTGAACTGGCTTCAATGACTGGTTGATCAGAGCTCAACTAGAAGAAAGAAGAGGAAAAAAAGAGTAATCTGATACAATTTAATGCACTTGACCTACACCTATGGACGCAGTAGCTCAAAAAAGGGGAAAAATCTTGACAGCCAGGATCATTCCCAACTCCTCCATACACAGAGTAGACAAGGATGGGCAACTTGGACATTGGCTACCCAAAATGGGGGGGCGACAAAGTCAAGAAGTGACTGGCTTACAACCTTTCAAGCAGGAGTCTAGATCCAGAGGTCATGGAGTAAGGTAGAAGCTCCACTGAATATATCCAATCTGTCTGGGTGCAGCTGATGAAAGGAGATGCAGGGAGGTCTCTTATGATACAATAGTGAGTAATTGTTATCAGGACTGATTATGAGGGTTGGAAATGTAAAGGTGGACATTTTGTAGCAAAAGTAGCGGAGTGACTGACTTTGCAGTCTAAGAGTAGAGGTCTCTGGAACCATCAAGGGAGAAGAGTCGATAGCAGGACCCTACCCAGAGAAGCAGTGAAGCCAGAGACGGAGGTAGAGACGATGACAGAGAGGCAGAGAGGGAGAGGGGCTGTGTGCTGATGACTGGGGGTGCAGGCTTGCAGGGTATACCCTGTAGTTGGTTGATGATGCATGGAGGGGGATTGTAAAACTAATGTTCTCCCATGTAAACTATCATATAAATCACAATAAAACATTAAAAAAAATTTAAACAATTTGCAAAAGCAAAAAAAATGTCTGGAAATGACATGCTCAAGAAACTGTAATATTTGTCAGGAATAATAAGATTAAAATATCCAATAAATATGAATATGGTTTTACTGGAACGGAAGTCATATCAAAGCAAAAGTCACTTATGATATCAATTCTAACACATATATACATTATATGAATTTAAGTTTTTATTTGTGTATTTCACTGTAGTGCTGTAACAACAAAATGACATCTGTGTACCAGAGCATACATACATCAACAGTAAGATGTAAGTTTTCATTACACCACTGCTAAATATTTAGCTTTTTGTAGAAGACATAAGCATGTAAGATGGGCACACCAAGTAATTTTCTTTTTATTTCCCCCTCCCTTAGATAATCTTAACATTTTTTGTCAGTAATACTTTATCAACCTTACTGTTAATATAACTGTAAATTATCTGAGTAGTAGGGGTTCATTCAACTGCATTATATTGCAATTGCTGCTAGAGTAATTTCACACACATCAATAAAGGAACTGTCACCATACTTCAGGGCTAGTTATCCTTGTTAGTTACACAATGATAAAGTTCTTTCGAAAATATTGGTTAGCCCACTTATATGTGAAAAATGCCCTTTCCACTTATGCAAAAGAAAAAAATATTCACAAAGTTATTTTTGGACTTGCTATGTCAAAAAGTCAACTGTACAAAGATCTACGCATTAAACCTAAAATTATAATTTTAAAAGTCTATTAAAAACAAAAATGTCATGCAATTTTATTATCAATTATGCAGAGGATTTAAAACTGTTGCAAGACCATATAGTATATATTAGCTTTTATACTGCTAATGCACAACTAACAGCAAACTTGATTAGATTAACAGAAATCTGTCTTAATTACACCTTTATATATCACACTAGAGAAACAAATGCCACAAGATCTGCAGAAACATTCAGTTCTCAGCACTCAAATGGCAGGATAACTTTTTCTGTTGTAATTCTTCACATATAGAACAACAAAGCATAAAGAAAATATCTGCAGTCCCACGTTACAAAAAAACGTACTGCTATAAAATATTAAGAAAGGGTAAAGGATATTATCTATAACACAAAGTTAACTTACAAACTAGTGACAAAAAGCAAACAAAATTCCTAAATAAAAGTATCAAAATACACATAGCAACTGAAGCACTGCATTAAATACAGTAAAGATTTAATAAGACAATGTTCTAGTTAGTAAAAGACACAAAAATAGGGGGAGCTAGGATAACTAGCAAATAAAATCAAATTAATGGGAAAAAAAACTGGAACCACTGGTTTTCCACTAGCCAGAGCACAATTCTTTTTTCTTTTAGGGGAAGGGTGGTGTCTTTCCATTCATATAATACCCAACACTGTACATTTATGATTTTAATGTCACAGAAAAACTTGGTTCTTCCATGAAATTCTTCAAATTCTTAATAAATTTATCAAAGTAGACATTATTATGAATGAAAAACAACCAAACAAACGGGCACCTGATGGTTTTTAACACTGAAGATTTACAGAAACTTTTTAAAAGTTATCATAATCTTTTTTGTCTTTTTTCCCCTCAGCTTCAAATCCATCAACTCCATCGCTATCCCTTCTTCGTTTTCTGTTGTTGTGGATGTTAAAACGTTGGTTCATTTGGGGTAATGGATCCATGCCTAGAACTTTGTGTATCTGGCGGAATGCAAGTAGTCTCAATGCAAACTGCAACACAAAGAGTGAGAATTTCCAGTTAAAAAACAACAAACCCCGCACAAAATATGCAATATTATATTTACATTCCTCACCTCATAAAACAACAAAAACGTAAATTTAATGACAGCGTATACCTTCAACAACTTAAGTTTCACAACTGAAATACACAATACATATGCTCTAGTGTTTTTACTTCAGGCATGAGTGCACAGTAATTTTAATTTTGTTGTAACCTTTTTATTGTGAATTGCATGAAGGCTTACAGTGCAGACCATCAGTTTTACATACAACAATAAACTGAATGCTTTGTTTCAGCTCAGTGGCACTCCCCCCTCAATGTGCTATAATTTATCACATACTTCCTCCCTGTTTCTTGCTTCCATTCCTCCTTCATTCTCTACCCTTTTGAATTCTGTCCTGAGGTAAATGCTGCTCCTTTGATCTTGAATGGTGGACCATTCTATGGTGTGTGTACATCACTAGTGTTGTAGTTGCCCCTATACACCTATCTATTGCTTGGTTCAAAACTGAGCAATGTGAGTTCAGTACTGGACCTGAAGAGTGACCAAGGGACAGAATCTCATGGTACCATTAGACTTTACCTGTGCTGGGTGTTTTTAAAAATCTTTAAAACAAATCATTATGTATTAAATTTTGTTAGTATTAACAAAAATACAGAGAAAAAAAAAGGACGCTTATTTCCATAGTCTTCTATTTATTAAGTCGGAGTATAAATAAAAAACCATGTCTGCTTTCATGAAGCTTACCATGTAATGGAGAAAGGACACAAACAAAAACTAAAAAGTAACTTGCTGATGATGCATGGAGGGGAGTGTAACCATGGCAATAAACCGATATACAGTAAGATGAATATAAAGCTAATGTTCTCCCATGTAAACTATCACATAATTCACAATAAAACATTTTAAAAAAAGTAACTTGCAGGCAGGCAGTCCTGATTTCTTTTTTTAAAGCATCAGAGATCATATTATTAGTAACACAGAATACGTTCAATTTAAAAATATATTTGTGAACTTATATATATTTTCAATCTCAAGAGAAATAGATTGGATTTATAAAGATACTGACTGACAATACAAGAAAATAATAATAAAACTGGGGAGAAAAAAAAGGTATTTGACTAACATCAGAAACAACTGATAACAGAGTTGCTAGAATGGAATCCCACAATTGGTTAGGGGCTATCTGTTATTTATAAATTATGACAAGAGGCATCAAGAAATGAAAAAGGATGCTGAGAACAAAGAAAAATGGAAGAGATCTGCTTTAATTAAGTGGTGGTTGGTAACGGTTTTCCTAGGCAACTGCTAGAGAGCATCATATACCACATTTCTTTCAAAAACACAATGCCCATACACATAATGTTCACAGCAGTTGTGTAAAAATGCATTAACTTAGATTGTACAGTTATACTTCTAGTGGATGTACCAAACTTAATGAATTTTCTACTGCTGGCTTCAACTGTTTATTACTGTGCTGTAATGGATGCCTGTACAAACTTGTTTCTGTGCACTTCTATGATGAGTTCAGTAGAATAAAGTTTTAGCAGCAGAAATGCTGAACATGCAAAATTGGTTCTTGTTGTCAGGTGCCATCAAAGACTCACAGCAACCCTATGTTCAACAGAATGAAACACTGTTCGGTCCTGTGGCAATCTCACAATCGTTGCTGCTGCCACTGTGTCAATCCATTTCATGATATGAGGAGGGGAGATGGTTGTCCTCTTTTTTTGCTGACCTTCCACTTTACCAAGTATGATGTTCTTCTCCAGGGACTAGTTCCTCTTGATAACATGTCCAAAGTATGAGAGATGATCATCCTGGCTTCCAAGGAGTATTCTGGCTGTACTTCTTCCAACACAGATTTGTTCATGCTTTTGGCAGTCCATAGTATTTTTAATATTCTCCTCTAACACCAAAATTCAAATGCATCAATTCTTCTGTGGTCTTCTTTATTCAGTGTCCAAATTTCACTTGTACATGAGGTTATTAAAAAACCATGTTTTGGGTTAGGAGCACCTTAGTCCTCAAGCTGACATCTTTCTCATTTATTGGATGTTGCTTATTGGTCCAGTGGTGAGGATTGTTATTTTCTTTACATTGAGGTGCAACCCACATCAAAGGCTGTGGTCTTTGATCTTCATCAGTAGCATTTTAAGTCCTCTTCACCTTCAGCAAGCAAGGTTTCTTCAGATAATCCATAAATAATTAATCCAGCTTCTCAAATTATTTGTTTAGCATACAGACTGCATTAATATAGAGAAAGAACACAACCCTGGTACACGTTTCCTAATTTAAAACCATTTGGTGTTTTCTTGTTCTGTTTGAACAACTGCCTTATAAGCACAACTAAATGTTCTGGAATACACATTCTTTGAAATGTTGCCCATAGCTTATCAAAAGCATTTGCGTAGTCAATAAAGCACAGGTAAACATCTTTCTGGTATTCTTTGCTTTCAGGCAAGATCCATCTGACATCAGCAATGATATCCCTCATTCCATGTCCTCTTTCTGAATCTGGCTTGGACCTCTGGAAATTCTCTGTCAATGCATGGCTGCAGTCGTTTTTGTATTATCTTTAGCAAAATCTCACTTGTATGAGGTATTAGTGATATTGTCCAATGATTTCTACATCACATTAGGTTCACCTGTCTTAGAAATGGGCACAAATGTGTATCTCCTCTAGTCAGTTCGCCAGGTATTTCCAAATTTCTTGGCGTAGATGAGTGACTGTACCCAGTGCTGCATCATTTAGTTGCAAGATTTAATGTGTATTCCATCAATTCTCAGTGCCTTGTTCTTTGCCAATGCCTTCATTGCACCTTGGACTTCTTTGTTCAATATCACTGGTTCTTGATCATATGCTATCTCTTGAAATGGCTGAACATGGACCACTTCTTTTTGGTACAGTGACTCTGTGTTTTCCTTCCATCTTATTTTGATGATTTCTGCATCATTCTGTATTTTGTCCAAAGAATCCTTCAATATTACAAGTTGAGGCTTGAAGTATGATTGATATCTCCTAACAGTGCATTTGCAAATTTGCTTCCCTACTGTAGTTTTTAAAATATCCACACAATTTTTCGAGAAATTGTACCTAATTGTTAGCTATTGTTAGGTGCTATCGAAAAGACTTCCCATGTATAAGGGAACCAAATATTGCAGAGTCCTGCAGCATTCTCAGAATAGTAGGTATATCTGAGAGCTCCTTGGTACAATTCACTGTGTCACTCATCTCATCAAGGGTATTCCTCTTTTTCAATGGGCCTGTCTCAACTTTACCTCACATGATGATGTCCTTCTCCAGCGGCTAGTCCCTTCTGACAACATGTCCAGTGACAGTGTGATGAAACCTTACCATCCGTGTTTCTTAGGATAATTCTGGGTGTATTTCTTCCACGTCAGACATATTTGTTTTCTGGAAGCCCATGGTATATATATTCATTATAACTCACCAATGCCATAATTCAATGTGTCAATTCTTTGGTTTTCATTTTACACTGGAACAGCTTGTACATGCATATGAAGTCAATGAAAATATGGTGCCTTAGTCAGGCACACCATATTTCTCTCAAAGAGACATCTCTGCTTTTAACATTTTATAAAAGTCTTTTGCAGCTATTTGCCCAACACAATGTCATCTGATTTCTTGACTGTTCCTTCCGTGGGTGTTGGCTGTGGCTCCAACTAAAATGTAATCACTGACAACTTCAATCTTTTCTCTGTTTATCATGAGGTTGCTTACTGGTTTATTTGTGGGGACTTGTTTTATGCTGAGGTGCAATCATACTAAAGGTGCAGTCTTTGACCTTCATTAATAAGTACTCCAAATCCTCTTTACTTTTAGTAAGCAGAGTTGTATCCTAATGACATATTGCAGCTTGTTAATGAGTCATCCTTCAATCCAAATGCCAATTTAGTAATAAACTTCAGCTTCTCAGATTATTTGCCCAAGATAAAGATAGAATAGAAAAAGGATCCATGCCTGATTTTAAACAATGCAATATCCTGTTTGTTGGAATGACTGTCTCTTGGTCTATATATATGCAGGCTCTGCACGAATATTTAAGTGTTCCACAATTTCCACTCCTTGGAATATTATTTTATCCACAAAGTTGAACGCTTTTATATTGCAAAATAAAATACGGGTAAACATCGTTTTGGTATTCTCTCCTTTCAGTCAAGATCCATTAGATATCAGCTATGTTAGTCCTTGCCCTTTGCTCTCTTTTGAATCTGGCTAGAATTCTGCCAGTTTTTCTATTCATGTACAGCAAAATTCTGCTTGCATGTGGTATTAGTAATATTGATCAATAATTCTGCATCCCTTGTATTTTTTCAGTCAGTGAGGTTGAACATTTTACATATCAGCTCATCTGACTAAGTTTAACACATTTCTATATCATTTTAATCAGCCTTCCATGGCTTTCTGCCCTTTACATGTTGCTTAGAAAGACAGTTTTATGTAAAAATGTTATGGTCAGAAACCATCAGCAGTTCCATGGAAGAAAGACTTGTCAATCTATTCCTGTAAACATTGGCTTTTAAATTAATTCAGAATTTGTGGGCATGCAAAGTTTTTTATACCCCCTCAAAATATTAGCCAACTGTCTCAACACCATTTTGTTGAAAATTCATCCTTTTCCATTGATTTTAAATGTTACTTTTAGTATGAATTCATTGTATAACGTTCCAAAGGTTTATCTGTCCACTTCTGTGCCAAAACTATACCATTTACAACATTTCTGTTGCTTTATAGGATGGTTTAAAATTTGGTAGGGTTGAACTTTTCTTGGCAATTCTCTGGTATTTCCAATTCCATGTGAAAATTAAAATCAGTTTGTTATGCTCTAGCCTTCCCCATTCCACTGGAGTTTTGTTTTTAAAATTAAGATCCTTCCACTGAACATGCACTGCTGCAGTTATGTATATTAGCTAATTTAATCCTCATTAACAATTCTATTTAAGGTAGATTCTGTAGTTTTATATACCTTATTTTAAAAGGATGAGAGAATTTTTCAAAATTCTCCAAAGGTTACATTTTAAGTTACTACATTAAACTCCCTCTCCACTAGCAGTGGAAGTGGTTATGTGTTGCAGAGTTGGTTCCAACTCACAGTGAGCCTGTACAGGGTTTCTGAGGCTATAAATCTTTATGGGAGCAGAAAGCCTCATCTTTCTCCGATGGAGTGGCTGGTAGATTTGAGCTGCCAACTTTGTGGTTAGCAGTCCAACTCATAACTCTCTGCACTAACAGAGCTCCTTTCTCCAGTAGTAGGAGAGATTATATAGTTAACAGTTGTTGTTCTACTTAGTTCTGATTCATAGCAACCTTATACAGGGTTTACAAGGAGTGGCTCACAGGTTTAAACCATCAACCTTTTGCTTAGCAATCCAGTGTTTATCTTACAGTGCCACACCAGAACTCAAGAAAGAACTAGAAATCACATATCACGTCTGTAAAACCAGAGTGCTTAAGTAGCATCTTTCCTGATGGTGATATACAATCCAATACTCAGATACAGAGATACTGAAAACAGGACTGCATTTTTGTTTTACAGACTACTTAGGACACACAATTATGTAATCTTAGTGTAACAACAGTAAAATCTAGTTTAAGGTGAACATTCTTGCATTTTATATAATAAAGACTTGAGTTTAAAAAGCAGAATGACATTATACAGGATTTCTCCCAAAGAACAATAGAAAGAAACCTTAAAAGTAGTTAACCCAACAAAACATTGTGATTAGCAACACAGTGGCACCTGTGCACTGGAGGTGACGTCTTCTCGCTGCTGATCAGTCATTGTTGCCAAGGTATCAAAGGGATCCTTCTCACAAGGGTCCAAAAGACCAGGACTACCTACAGAAATCACCACAAGGAAGAAAAACATTAGCATTACCTATTCTTAAAATAAGAGCTTCTATTCAACCATCAAACTAAAATAGAAAACTTGCCTTTAAGAATAATCCCTGAAGAAATACACTCAAAAACTCTTCTCAATGCATCTCCAGGGCTCTGAGGATTAGAAGCACTACTGATTGCTTTCTCTACTAATAACTCCATAGCCTTAAAAAAAAAAAAAAAAAAAGGCATAGAATTGTGTTTAATAGCTCACAGACCAGAAAGACAATCCATTTTCAGTACTAGAATGGCGAACGACTTATGAAAAACTATTTTTAAATGATAAAGATAAAAGTTACAGATAACTTAAAAAGCATAGACAATTAAAATGTGGTGTTAACAACCCACTGCCAGTGAGTCAATTTTTGAGGCTGTAAATGTTTGTAGAAGCAGAACATATCATCTTTCTCCCATGGAGCAAGTGGCTGGTGGGTTTGAACTGCAGTCCAGGGCTCACTCTATAGCACCAACAGGACTCCAAGACATGACAAAAGACACTTAAGTCAAGCAATGAAAAACAAAAAATTTTTAGTAAGAAATTTTTTATTTTGTAAAGAATTCTATAAGTTGTGCTTAATGAAGAAAAATGTAATAGATTTACAGTTTTTCTCTTTAATTATTATATGCTATTAAAATAGGATAATCCTTCAAATTCTTTAGTTGGAGCCCTCACACATTTGTTATTACCAAGACTACGATACTAAGCATTCAGAGGAGGACAATCTTACAAGAAAACCAAAAGCTTAATAGCTCAACATCTAACCCACAGCACTATCAGGGTTCCTATAAAAACTTATGTATATACATGCTTATATGTGTTGCATATATAAAAGCACATAAAGTACTGCTACAAAACCAAAGACATTTTTATTAAACAAAAATATCAAAATGTGAAGCTATTGTTACTCCATATAGCCTCCCCTCCATCTAGGTCTATGAACGTCTGAAGGCAGTGTTTCCATCCCTCTTCTTACCCATTCCTGAAGAATTCTGCCCTCTTTGATTTGTACCAGCCAGCAGTCCAAAGCCACTAGTCACTATGAACCAGAACCAACTCAAAGGCATGTAACAGTAGAGCACACAGGGGAAAACATTATGCAAACTTCTTAGCCTTAGGCAAACTTCTTAAGGAACTAGAGTTACTGGGCATGAGGGACTTAAGGACCACTGTCTCAGGATCAACTGGCAAAGCATAATATATAAAGACAATGTTCTACATCCTACTTTGATTAGTAGCAACTGGGGTTTTAAAAGCATGTGAGCAGTCATCTAAGATACAATTATAGGTCTCTTCCCATCTGGAGAAAAGAAGAGTGAAGAAAATTAAATATTCAAGGAAACAATTCGTTCAAAGGGGTGAAGATCACATGAACCAGTTGCCACACTAGCCTGTAACCATTACAACTAGATGGTGTCTGGCTACCACAAATGACCACTATAATCAGGATTACAACATAATTTGCCTTCTGTATATGAAATATCTTTCATTTCTAGACAAAGTATTATTTTAAGATGTCCAATACATTGAGATCCTTGAGAATAAATTCAATGTCATTTATTTTTCAATTCCCCTGCCTAGCTAGCATAAGTAATCAGTAGATACTAAATATTCATGAATAATTTTCTAGAGAACTCAATTACTTTTTCAAGCGGTAATCTACAATCATTAAAATAATAACATGGTTTTAAAACTCTAGGTTTGGATTATTTGCTTGAAGCAAACAAACATTAATGAAACACTTTTCCTAGCATCTATAATAGTATTAATAAGAATAAACACAGATAATATTACCAAATGCTGTCAAGCAGGCACTCTGAGGGCAAAAAATGAGGCTTTCTGCTCTTGCAAAGATTTACAGCCTCAGAAACCCAATTATGAATTGGAATCAACTTAATGGCTCTTAGCCACAAGGGTCGGGCATGGTGCTAAGTAGTTTAAATGCAGGATTTCATTATATTTACTCAACAGACTGAAAAACGGAAGCTGAAAAAGGTTAAGTAAAAGTAGCTTGTCCAAGGTCATATAAGCTAGATGAGAAGGCTGAGAATTGAGCAGATGTGAATTGAAGCCTGTTGTAGCTGTTTTAAAAACTGGACAGCAACTCTATAAAAGATGATCCAGACAGATCATCTATTAATTAGGTTCCATGAACATTAGTTTGCTAGTCCTGGCAAAGGTAAAAGAGAGCCATGAAAAGAATACCAATGAGATTGTAGCAACAAGAATTTTTGACTGGTGAGAATGTAAACTGGTATCTTTAGTTTTAGAGTACAAATGACAAGCACTAAAAAACTTGCATACTAATTAACTAATGGCAGTACAAAGAATTTAAAGTAAGGTATTTTACTAAAAACAAACCACAGTAAATATTCAATGCAGCTGTTGATCTGTAATGGTCAGAAATCAATCTAGGCATCCAGTACTAAAGTAAATAGTCACTACTGCCTTTACCTCACAGTTAACACCTACTGGGAAGTTATCAGTGCTCTGGGCTTTTATAGCAAGGGCTTCAGAAAGTTTGTGGAAAAATGTAAATAAAAGATAATGGAATTTTCCCACGAACATTTTGCGTGTATCAATCAATTTAATCATCATAACTACTTCCTGGAGGTAAACATGACTATTCTTTCTATTTCACAGTTAGAGACGCTATTACAGTAAGATTTTATGAATATCATCATGAGTCACTGTATATGAAGAACCATTTACATATACACTAATAAAAAAGGAGTGATTGTTCTAAGGTGTACATACCACCCTACCATTAACTGTTCCCCTTATACACTTGTCTATTGTTTGGGTTTACATTGACCAAGAGGCAGTCACTAGAATGAACAATGAATGACTCAACATCAGGAGAGATGTGCTGAGCAAATAATCTGAGCAGCTGGATTGATTATATTAAGAAAGTGGCATTAGGACTGGAGGAAGACTCAATAACAACCTGTGATATGCAGATGATACAACCTTGCTTGCTGAAAACGAAGAGGACTAAAATACTGATGAAGATCAAAGACCACACGTCAATATAAAGAAAACAAAATCCTCACCACTGAAGCAATAAATAACACCATGAGATATGGAAAAAAGAAAGACGTTGCTCGGAATTTCATTTTGCTTGCATCCACCATCAACACTAATGGAAGTAGCAGGCAAGAAATCAACCAACATATTGCATTAGGCAAATCTGCACAAGACCTCTTTAAAGTGTTCAAGAGCAACTACATCGTTTGAGGACTAAAGTGTGCCTAAACCAAGCCATAGTATTTTCAACTGCCTCATATGCATGTTAAAGTTGGACAGTGAATAAGGAAGACTGCAGTAGAAAAATTGATGCATTTGACTCATGGTGTTGGAAAAGAACATTAAAAGTATGGACTGCTAGAAGAACAACCCAATCTGTATTAAAGAAATACAGTCAGAATGCTCCCTTGGAAGCCAAGATAGTGAGACTTCATCACTTATACTTCGGAAATACTTCCAGGAAGGAACAGTCCCTGGAGAAGGACATCATGCTATATAAAGTGGATGGAATGGAGCAATGGAAACAGCAGTTTTGTTCTGTTTGCATAAGGTGGCTGTGGTGCCTTGAATATTGCTTTTCTATCCAAAGTTTTATTAATTAACAAGGTACACAAGAGTAAGGCTGGAATTGGTTAATTTTACCCTCCAGCTAGGTTTAAAGGAGCCATCTTGGAAGCAGAGACCATCAAGAAGGAAGAGTATGAGTGAATGGTAAGATAGAAAGGAGAGACAGCAGAGGTGACAGCCAGAAGCACGGCATGGAGGCAGAGCAGCTTTGGGGTCTTGACTGACATAAACAATGTGTCCTTTGGGCCATCACAGATTGGCCAAAAGAACTTAGCAATTCTTAACGGAACAGGGCAGAGGCCAGGGGACACATGGCTGAGAGACCGAAGACAAGAGGGAGAAATGCCTACGACAGACAACAGGTTTATCTGACTGGAGCACTGCTGCGTCCTGAGTTGATTTTGATCCTGAATTGTACCCTGTTCACTTCCCTAATAAACCCCATAATCGTTGAGTATTGTTACGAGTTTGATGTGGTCATTATGGATTACTGAACCCAGATGTGAAGCGGAGAGTACTGTAAGAGGAATGGTTGGTGTCAGAATAGGGTAAGGAGAAGGTTTTAGGAAGAAGGCATGTCTGATTTCCACTTCATAGGAATTGACCTTGGTCTGATTTTGAGATTGATTCTCTTTCCCCCTGGTGAAACATGGGAAGACAGACATGGTCCCTACTTGGTTTAAGCAGTCACTATGAATCAACTCGATGGCACCTAACTATTTGGCTGAAAATTAATATTGATATAAGCACAACAAATTTCCATTCCTAAATCCATTCATAGCAATTTCAATGAGGATATTACATTTTTTGTGATATATTTTATGAACAGCATCTTTCTTTATATTCAACAATTCCTCATAGAACTATATCAAGTCTTCTAAGAGAAAAAAAGTATACTCATTGCCTGTGGTGACTTAGGGGAGTCCTGGTATGGCGTTGTAGGATAAGCACAAGGTTTTGGCAGCTCAAACCCACAAGCTGCTCCTTGGAAACCCTGTAAAAGGTCACTATGAGTAAGAACTATACTTGACAACACTTAATAAACAATAATAATATATGCGATTAATAGATGATTTTTATCAGGAAGTAGCTAACTACTAAGTTACTTAGAGTGAATGAAATGATATAGGCCAAATAGAAATTTCAGACTCTTTTGCAAGGTAAGACAATAATGTTAGCTCCAGGGCTTAAAACGGATTCAGCTATGGCTGACCAAGTGACAATGGAAGGAACCTTAAATTTTAAATGTGGATGAACCAGAACACTAACCAAAACAAGAAAAATTATGGGTTAATCCCTCATAGTAACTTAATCTCTTAGAAAACAAGGGTAGTTGGCATATTGCATAGCAGCCAAGTCTCTTGACCAGATGAGAAACACAGCTGTACAGATCAAAGATGGTGGCTGACGGCACTGTGAATATACATTGTTCTCTATAGTCCTGGCAAATCAGAACTTAAAAAGATTTCTTTAAAAATTATGGGAATGTGATAGAGCACACTAACAGTGGTGGGAAATTATCCAATTTCATGTTTGTTGTGTTTGAAGACTCTGAAACTGTTCAGAAAGTTCTCAGCAGCAGGCCTATCATGTTCAGAGGTAAAGTCCGCCTGAATGTTGAAAAGAAGACTCAAGCTGTCAGGGATGAGGACTGTTGTGACAACTGCCTGTGGGGACCTGGAGGTCCTCCGAGTAGGCTGGGTGGTGGAATGAGAGGCCCTAGCTGTGGAGACATGGTGCAGAAACCAGGATTTGGAGTGGGAAGAGGCATTGTTCCAAGTGAATCCCTCTTCACCGGTCATCACACAGCTGTACAAACCCTAGTTCCTGCAGAAGGTGAATTTCTTCAACCAGTCTTTGGTATCTTGGGAGTCTGACCCTAATCTGTTATAAATTGCTTTATGTTTGTACACTTTTAACTCCTTTTTGTGTCAATGGGTATACACCTCCACTCGCACTTTCCTCTCCTGACAGTCCTTCACTTTCAATTTTGTGGAATGGTTATCTTAGGAAAATGGATTTTTAAAGAAGAAAAAAGACTTGAATTTCCTTGCTTACACACAGTTTTGTTTTTCAACAGCTATTTTCCCAAAAGGAAATATGCCTTGCTTATTACTGACATTTGGTATGTTTAATTCACTGGAATATTTCTTTATTTTCTATGTGTTTCAAAAGCCTGTAAGAAATACAGGATTAGCTAAAACATTTTGAAAGCAAGAAACACTAAAATTGTTTTCTTCTTTTGAGAGTCATCTTCGGTTGTGGAGAAATTGCCATTGGAAAATGCGACAATTTTGATTCTCACTGGTATGGCTAAAAATGTAATGAAAAGCATTAAAAGTTTGTTCCTTTGCTATAATTACACAACCATGTCAAAACCCTAGTTTTTTTTACTATGTACATATAAATTGCGTTAAGTTTTTAAAAACATCTACAATGCAAACGATATGCATTCTTTAACAGTTAAATTTTTGTGAAGTAGAGTTTTTCCCTGTTTGATTTATATATTTGTAAAACACAAAACAAAAACAAAATTCCCCAAATCTGAATCACAGCAACAGCAACAACGAAACAAACAACAAACTGTTGTGCCTTCTATTCACCTTGATTCAATTCTTGGCAATTGTGTAAAGAAAAATAAATAAAATAATAAAAGCGAAACCAAAATTAACACATGGGGGAGGGGGAAGAAGAAATATAAGATAAGATCTTTTGGAGGAGGATGCTGGGAAAAGCACTATTAAGGATGACTGTGAATATTCAACATAAGCGCCCCAAATCTTTGGCTTCAGGCAATAAGTTGTTCCTGAAAGGAGGCAGGACAATGAGACTGGGGTAAAAAACAAGGCAGATTCTTCAAGGGCAAAGGCTCTTGGAGCCTTATCTTAGATTTGAAGAACTGTCCCAGGCCTGAAGGTATACCAAAATATCTCATATACAATACCAAAACCTATTTGATAAAAGCTCAGTAAAGCACAGTCCACATCTAGTAGCTTGGCTGTAAAAACCCATAGATAATCCTCAAATCATAGCTCACAAGTTAAGAAAAAGGTGGGAAAAAAATCCAAGAGAAGTCTCTTTAGGATGTCGTCTTAGCACGTACACATTGGTCTACCTCTACCCTAAGCACTAAAAAGATTAAAATGTAAAAAGCAACCAGCATGGCATGATTGTATATGTGTTTAAAATACAGCATGTTTTAAACATAGCATTTCTAAAAAAATAATAGACAAGATTATTTATTCTGAAGACTCTATATGAAATGAAGATACAAGATGCTAACATTCTGTTTTGATTGACAAGAGAACTTGGTTAGCACAAAGTAAAACATATACAGAGCACTAAGTGGAATGAAGTGACTGCAAAAGTAAAGAAATCAAATTGAAGTACAAAATAACATTACAGAGAACTAAGAAAATATATTACAACAGCAGAGAAGAAGAGAGTATAGCTGAAAATGGTTGCTGCAAAAGTGATTATCACAGGAACACAGGATAACAAAAAGGCAAATAATCAGACACAATAATAGATATGCAGGGCAAGAGCAATCCAATGGAAGAATAGTGTCGTCCCCAAACAGATTTATACTAATCAGAAGTAACAGAAAAGTACCTTCTCCTTAAGTAAAAGAAAAACTGAATGTGCAGGGCAATAAAGCACAGATTTCAAATATACATTGATTCTGAAAAATAGGTCCTAAGACAGTTTGTTGAAATTTGATGACCAAATTTATGTTTAAGCAGTCTGGGAGAAAATCTGAGGACAAAAAAATTAGGCAGGACTCACACTCAGCAACAATAAACATGAGACGATAATGGAGAAGGATCAGCAAATGCTAAATGAAAAATTCTGACCTAAAAATATATATAGTTCTCATTAAACTCAACTAGAAGAGGTTCTCAAAAATGAAACAAACCACCACCCACCAAAAACCAAAAAAATTCAAACACTTTTAAACTACAACAATTTGTTAGAAAATGTAGTAAACCAAGAAATGAAAAGGAGAAGCTCCAGTATTAGACTGAGTGATTGCTACAGAAACATTAGAACAGCTAACAATAAAATAGTATAATGCAGCTTGAGAGAGCAAATGTAGTTATTTTTATGCTGCTAAGGTTCTCTGGTAGCGTAGTGGTTATGAATCGGGCTGCGAACCTTAAGGTCAGCGGTTCGAAACTACCAGCTGCTCCGCGGGAGAAAGATCAGGCTTTCTACTCCCGTAAAGATTTACACCCTCGGAAACCCTGTACAGGGTCGCTATGGGTCGAAACCGACTCGACGGCACTTAACAACAACAACAAGATTATTAAGGAGTGCTGGTGTGACGCTGTAGGATAAGCACTTGACTGCTAACCATGAGGAGGTTGGTGGTTCAACCTACCAGCTGCTCCCTGGAAACCCTATACAGGGTCCCTATGAGTCAGAAGCGACTCAACGGCACTTTTCCAACAAGGTATAAAAAAGTGTTGTTGCTTTGGTGGCACAGAGACCCTAAGCACAGCAGAGTGAAACATGCCTTGGTCCTGCATCCTCCTCACAATTATTGTCACACTTGGGCCTGTTACTGTGCCAATCTCCCTCAAAGAGAGATCTGTAGGTTTTCCCACTTCCTATGTTAATATATACTAAGATGAATAAAGCCCAGAACCAGGCTTAGTATTACTATTTTTAAAATGAAGAGAAAGAATTCTAAAACTCTAAACAGGATGGAGGAGGGAGAAAGGATGCTAATTTCCCCAGCTTTAAATCAAGTCAAGAGACATATCAAAAATTGTTAGGTAAACAAATAAATGAACCTCATCTTTCTCCTGCAGAGCAAGTGGCAGGCTCGAACTGTCAACCTTGTGGTTTGCAACTTGTGGTTTGCAACCCAGTGCATCCTATGGAGCAACCATGCTCCACATGTAAATATGTAAGGGAAAACGCTGAGCAGAGCTAAAAATACATCATAAAACGGCCAGATGGGAAAGTGGTGGACTAGGCAGACAAACTACATAATCCTCTACAGCAAAGATGTTGTTGTTGTTATGTGCCGTGGAGTTGGTTCCGACTCATAGCAACCCCGCAAAGGGTTTTCGAGGCTGTAAATATTTATGGGAGCAGAAAGCCTCATCTTTCTCCAGCGGAATACCTGGCAGTTTCGAATTGCTGACCTTTCGGTTTGCAGCCCAATTTGTAACCACTACGCTACCAGAGCTTCTGAGGAGCAATTTCTTCTTTTCCTCATGATCCTCTGGTGACCACAGGTATAGCCAGCTCCCACCTTCATCCCCTCCAGCGCAGACCCTGCTATCTGGGAGCAGGAAGTCACGAAACCATATGGTTGGGAGCCATGCCAACGTTGAGTTTGGGGCTGGCTGTGCCACCATGGAGTGCGTGCCACTTTGGTACCTGGATTCGGGTGGCCTCAGCTCCAGATTTATAAAACCTGCAGTCACCAGACCACCATTTACACCAGTCACCTTGCCACCAGCTGCCCGATGATCCTAAGAGACATTGAAACCGTTCATCAAGGGCTCCCATGAACTAATTCTCGATTGAGTGCCCTGAATATGGATAATACTGAGGCTGGATGGAACTCCCATCTAGAGCCAGGAACTCTGCTGTCACATCCCTTCCACAACCACCTTGTGAGTTCCTTAAATGTTAAAAACCCTCAAGAGATCTCTCCCTTCTGGGTCGAAAAACTAACCGGCTCTATCTACTAATACAACAACCCGATAGTGCGCCAGAGACAGCACACAATTTTAGTTCACACGAAAAAAGAAGAGATAATGGCACAAAAAATAACCAAGATGCAGAGACAGAAAATATTTTTGAAGAAAAAAAAGGTAAAGGAACTAACTGAACGAAAAAGAATTCAAAGAATGGTATTTTGATTGACAGAAAAATGGAAGAAAGGAGAACACAGAAAACACTTCAAAATAAGTTAGGAAAATGTTACAAGAACAAACAGACAAAATTAATGCAATTTTTGAAACAATACAAAACCTATATGTACAGGATGAGTCAAAAATTACCCACACTCTAACTCTATAATTTATTTTCATCAACTTTTAGAAACCACAAATACATCATTTTTCAACATAATCTCCCTTGCTTTTCAATACACTTTGTCCATCTATCAACAAGCTTTTGTATTCCCTTATTAAAAAATGTTTTAGACTGAGCTCCAAGCCATGAATCCACCACTGTCTTCACTTCTTCATCAGAGGTGAATCTTCATTCTCGAATGGCCGCATTCAGGACTATCTGAAGGATAGTCCTCAAAACAAAGTTTGTGCAGAGTGTCAACAGTGTGGGCAGAATTGTGTAGACATGCATTGTTATGCAAGATCACAACACCCTTGGATAGCAGTCCCCTGCATTTAATATGAAGTTTAGGCTTCAGTTCTCCAATGAGTATCTCACTGCAATGAGCATCGCTCATTGTTGAACCTTTTCCCTGATAGTGTCCCAATACTGGTCCTTGAGAATCCAACAAAATTGTAAGCACCCATTTTCCAGCTCAAGGTTGATTTTTATTTTTAAAGTTTTTATGGTGAACTGAGTGATAGTTTATATGGAAGAACATCGGCTTTACACCAATCTTCTCCATACATCATCATTCAACAGTATTTGCTTCCATTCCCCTTGTTGTTGGTTTTCTTTTGGGGGCGGGGCAGAGGTGGGTGTACATAAAAAACACAATATACAATAATTTAAACCACCCAAGGCCATATTCTACAGGCCAGCCTCCTGGCCGCCAGCACCCAGCCTCTCTCTTTCCTGAGTCTACAGTCCTCAGCTGCTTCCTCTCTCCATGTCCTTATCTCTGCCTCCATATCTCCAGTGTCACTGCTTCTCTGGATAGAGTCCCATACTCTGCCTGTGCTCTTCTCCTTTGATGGTGCTAGGGCCCTCTGTTTCTGGATTGTAAGATTAACTACTCTGCCGTTTTTGTTACAAAACCTCTACCTTTACAGTTGTGATACTCACAATTACTCATAATAATTACTCACTATTGAATCCTAAGAATCTCATCCCCATCTCTTTTCACCAGACTCTACTAGACAAGATGAAAACTATTCAGTGGTGTCTCTACATTCCTCCATACACTCTTAAGCTGAACTTTTTGAAAACTTGTAAGTCAGTCATTTCATGGCTCTATCGCACCCTCATTTTAGGTAGCCAATGTCTAAGTTGTTCACCCTATTACCCTGTATAGAGAGGCTATTGGATTAATATTTGATGTGAAGACTCCTTCCCTCAGTTGGTATTTTGAGCAGACACATCCGTAAGTAGAGGTCAAGTTCATCAAGCCATAGCAATTTACACTCGTATCCTTTATCAAAACATGGTTTACTTTTGAACTTCTTGGCTCACAATTGAGAAGCTTCCATTTCATATTTCATACTCTGCCGTTTACTTGTAATAATGAATCCATATGGTCACCAGAAGCTTTTTTTTTTTTTTAAATAAACGTATACCTTCCCTTGAGTATTGGTCTATTTTGCTTGCAGATGTCCAAACGCTTCTGTTTATGCTCTTCCGTGAGTTGCTTCATTACCCATCTTGCACAAAACTTTTCGAAATCCAAGTGTACTGTGTATTATTTCAGAGGCAGCATCATGGCTGATTACCAAATGGTTTGCCAAATAATCCACTGTCACTCGATCAGTCGACAGAAACATCTCATGTACATGTTCCAATCTCATCAGTCATGGGCAGGTGGTTTTAATATAACCAGAGTGTGGATAATATTTGATTCTCCCTCTTTGGAATCCAGAATATTACTACTAAGAGAAGGATCCCTGGGAGCATAGTGGATTATGAGTTGGGCTGCTAACCTCAATCTCAGTAGTTTGAATCTACTGGCTGGAATCTACCAGTTGCTCTGTAGGAGAAAGATGAGGCTTTCTGCTCATATAAAGACTTACAGCCCCGGAAACCAAAAATAGAGTGGCTATGAGTTGGAACTGACTTGGGAGCACACAACCACCACCACCAATATGAAGATTCTGGAAATGAATAATACATTTAAAGGACAAAAAAGAAGAATCAAAGCAATTGTTAGGTGTCATCCAGTCAGTACCAATTCATAGAGACCCTATGTACAACAGAATGAAACACTGCCAGATCCTGGGCCAATGTCATAATTGTTGTTATAATTGAGCCCACTGATGGTGCCACAATGCCAATCCATTGTGCTGGGGGTGGGGGTTGGGGTGTGTCTTCCTTTTTTTCTCTGACCCTCCACCTTATCAAACATGAGATCCTTCTCCAGTGACTGGTCCCTCCTGACAATATGTCCAAAGTATTAAAGACAAAGTCTAGTCATCCTGGCTTCCACGGAGCACTCTGGCTGTACTTCTTCCAACACAGGTCTGTTTGTTCTTTTGGCAGTCCATACATAGTACTTTCGATATTCTCTTCCGACACCATAACTCAAAAATGCGTCAATTCTTCTATGGGCTTCCTCATTCACTATCCAATTTTCATATGCATATGAGGTTATTGAAAATACCATGGCTTCGGTCAGACGCACCTTTATCAATCCTCAAACTGACACTTTTGCTCTTCAGCACTTTCAAAAGGTCCTTGCCTAATGCACTACGCCATTTGATTTCTTGACTGTTGCTTCCATGAGTGTTGATGGTTGATCCAAGAAAAGCGAAGTCCTTGACAACTTCAATTCTTTTCTCCATTTGTATTGATGTTAATTATTGAATGAGTGGTGAGGATTTCCTGTTTGCTTTACATTGAAGTGCAACCCATACTGAAGGCTATGGTCAATAAGTATTTTAAGCCCTCTGGGCTTTCAGCAAGCAAGGTAGTATCTATCATCTGCATACTGAAGGTTGTTAATTAGCCTTCCTCCAATCCTGATGCTACCTTTTACTTCATATAAACCAGCTTCTCAGATTAGTTTTTCAGCATACAGATTGAATAAATATGGTTAAAGAACACAACCGTGACACACACATTTCCTAAATTTAAACCATTTGGTGTTCCCTTGTTCTGTTCTTGGTCTATGTACAGGTTCCTCATGAGCAAAATTCAATGTTTCCGAATACTCACACTTGGCAATGTCGTCCATAGCTTGTCATGATTCACACAATTGAAAGCCTTTGTGTAGTCAATAAAGCACAAGAAAACATGTTTCTGGGATTCTCTGCTTTCAGCCAAGATCCATATGATGGCAGCAATGATATCCCTGGTTCCATGTCCTATTCTAAAACTGACTTGAGTTCTCCATCAATGCATGCTTGCAGCCATTTCTGTATTACCTTTAAGATGTTACTCACATGGGATTATCAATGATATTTATTGTCCAATGACAAAGAAATGGAAGTCTGGTTTAGTGAACCAGTGAACTTGAAGATAAATCTCTTAATTCCAGTATGTTAGAAAAACAATCAGAAAAAAATAATGGAAAAATCTGAGCCTAACACCTATGTGGGACACAATGAAGAAGAACAACTTATAAGTAATTGGAATTCCACAAGAGAAAAGAAACAATTAAAAACACACACAAAATTGCCAAAGAGATGTTGGAAGAAAACTTCCCTAACAGCATGCAAGATGAGAAGATAAACATACATGACCCTGAACAAAACGCAAACATGATAGATTCCAAAAGATCATTCAAGACTTATCATAACCAAATTTTCAAAAATCAAAGGCAAGGAAACAATCCTGAGAGCGCCTCGGAAAAAATGAAAACAGGAGAACCAGTAAGACTAAGTTCTGATTTCTCAGCAGAAACCATGCAGGTAAGAGAACAGTAGGATGACATATACAAAACTTGGAAAGAAAAAAATTGCCAACCAATTATCATATCCCCAGAAAAGTTGTTGCTCAAATATGACAGTCAAATTAGAGTGTTCCTAATAAACATAAATTTATAGAATTGTATAATGACCAAACCAATTATACAAAAAACGCTAAAGGGTATTGTTTGTACTAAGAAGCAACATCAGCACACAGCAACCTGAGATTACCACACATGAACTCAATCTAGATATACAAGTACTTAAAGTTAAACAAACGTACAAGAATGAAAATATGGAACCAGAAATATCAATATATAATGAAGTCAGCTACAAAGCAAAAGGAGTAAATACTGTAGAAACAGAACTTCCAAATGGCAAGAAATCCAGTAGGTTTCAAGATAAAATGGACTGTTTTAAGCAGGGGAAAACTTAAATAAAATTACAGGGTTAACTACAAAGAAAAAAACACAACTGTACATCAATATAAAAAAAGACATTCAGAAAGATTTAGTAAACATTAACACAACAGAAATGAAAATAAGACACAGCAAAAGAGATGGAGAAAGCCTAAATGTCTACCAACAGAAGAATGTTTAAACTTTAGTACATACATAAAACGGAATACAACAAAACATTTAAGTATAGGATGAATCTGTGAAACACCTCACAACAAAGCTGAACCTGGAGGACATAATGTTGAATGAAATTGTTGTTTACTATTAGGTGCCATTGAGTCGGCACCGCCCAATGGCGACCTTATGAACAGCACAACAAAACACTGCCCGATCCTGGTCCAACCTCACTTCTGTCGCCACGCTTGAGTCCATCGATGCTGCCACTTAGCCCCATCTCATTGGGGATCCTCCTCCTCTTCTCTGACCCTCCATCTTACCAAACATGATATCCCTCTCCAGTGACTGGTCCCTCCTGACATTACATCCGAAGTATGAGAGACAAAGTTTGGCCATCTTGGCCTCCAAGGAGAACTCTGGATGCACTTCTTCCAAAACAGATCTATTGGTTCTTTTGGCAGCCCCTGGCACTTTCAATATTCTCCTCCAACACCATAATTCAAAAGCATCAATTTTTCTATGGTCTTCCTTATTCACTGTTCAGCTTTCGCATGCATATGAGGTTACTGAAAATACCATGGATTGGGTCAGGCGCACCTTAGTCCTCAAGCTGACATCTTTGCTCTTCAACACTTTAAAAGGTCTTGTGCATCAAGAATGAAATTATTTAACCACAAAAGAACAAACACAGTATGAGATCAATGTTGTAAACAGTTAAAGAAAGGTTTTCTTGATAAAAGAAACAATCTATGATGGTTACCGAAAGGGGGGAGGGAATATTATTCATAGACTAGAGGGTAGACGTGGAGTCCTGGTGTGGCGCTGTAGGATAAACACTGGACTGCCAACGTTGGAGGTTCAAATTCATAAGCCACTCCTTGGAAACCCTATACAGGGTTACTATGAATTGGAAACAACTCGATGCCACTTAACAACAATAACCAAAGAAGGTAGACACAAGTTAACATAGGTGACAGGGAAGACAATATACAAAAGGGGGAGGTTAGCAAAAGAAACATAAAAGTTACTGAGAGAAACAGGGAAGAATGCAATAGTTAAAAGTGCAATGAGGTAAATGCTGGTGCATGGAGGGGATTGAAACCTTGTAATGAAGCAATGTCCTGGTGTGGTGCTGTGGGCTAATGCGTCAGACTGCAAAGTTATTTGAACTGCAAGGTTGGCGGTTCAAGCTCACCAGCTGCTCCTTGGAAACCCTATACAGGATAGCTATGAGAATCGACTCGATGGCACTTCAACAACAACAATGAAGCAAGGTAGGGAAAAAGTCCTAACAGCAAGAATCATTCCCACACCCTCCACACACAGAGTAGACAGGGATGGGCAACTTGGACATTGGCTACCCAAAATGGGGGTTGGGGGGGGGGGGGGCTACAAAGGCAAGAAGTGACTGGCTTACAAGCTTTCAAGAGGGAACCTAGATCCAGAGGGCCTGGAGGAAGGTAGAATCTCCAGTGAGTAGTATCCAATCTGCCTAGGCGGGGCTGATGCAATGAAATGCTGACGGGTCTCTTGTGATACAACAGTGAATAAGTGTTATCAGGACTGATTGTGAGGGCTGGAAATGTAAAGGTAGACATTTTATAGCAAGGAGGGGAGTGATTAACTTTTCAGTCTAGGAGCAGAGGTCCCTAGGACCATCAAGGGAGAAGAGCAGAGAGCGGGACCCTACCCAGAGAAGCAGTGATGCCTGAAATGGAGCCAAAGATGGTGATGTGGAGCGATGGAGCAGCTGGAGACTTTATATCCAGAGAGGGAGAGCGACTGTGTGCTGAAGACCTGGTGGGCACGGGGGTAGGATTGCATGGAGGGGATTGTAACCATGGCAATGAGACGATATATGATAGAATGAATATAAAACCAATGCTCTCCCATGTAAACGATCACATAATTCACATTAAAAAAAAAAAAAAATGAAGCAAGGTATATTATTTGCTGAATGTAAATCTGATTATCTACCATGAAAACCGTCACTCAATTCACAATAAAAAGTTAGGGCTAGCATGTCCTAACTTCTTCTATTGTTTTAGTTTGCTTTTGGCTATGATTTGGAACTCCAAAGCACTTAACAACAACACTCTTTCAGTTTAAGAGAAAAAAATTTTCTAAATTATTTTTAGAGTTAGTCTATGTCTGATCAAGACAGTGTAAAACCAAAATTCAAATATGATACACAAGATTAAAATATCAAAGGAGAAAAAGCATATGTTCATTTCAATAAAACTTGCAGTTATCTGATAAAGTTCAGATACTGATTTTACTCCATTCCCGATTTCAAAATTACTTTGAAAACTAGAAAATGCAGAAACGTCTAAAATGACAAAGTATCTCAATAACAAGCTATCACATGCTTACTATACTATTTACACACTAGAAGTATTCTTAAAAAGGAACATAGCATGGATGCCAAATATTTTTCTTCAATATTGATTCCCTTAGTATATTACTTCCCGTTTTCTATTTCTATTGATAGAATCAGTATTGAAGGAAAATATTAGGTATCCATTTACCTTTGCTGCAAATATATGCATGACTATGGTTGAGCACCTTAGAAGAGAATCCTGGTAGAAATTTTACTGCTGAAAAAAACCAACCACTGAAAACCCTCCTTCAATGCACATGGGGTTACTCTGAGTTGGAATCAGCACACCATCAACTCATCTGGTTTTTATAAACTAAAGAAGAGGGGAATACTGGTGGCTAGACAACACCCTTCTACTATTTCCGTTTAAAATGCTCCCTCTATCACAGTACTTGGACTTCGGGTGTGGCACTGAACTGCAAACCATAAGGTCAACAGCTGAATCCACCAGCTGCTCCTCTGAAACCCTACCCAGGGTCGCTACGAATCAGAACCGACTCAACGGTACTTAACAACAATAATGGTATAATGTATGGTGTGGGTAAAGTTATGAAAACCTCTTAGATATAAACACGCTGAGCGAATAAGTCACTGGGGACACTGTGGTCAGATAACAGGACAATGTTCTACATTTTATTCTGGTGAGTTGTTGTTGTTGTGAAGTGTCGTCGAGTTGATTCCAATCCGTAGCGACCCTGTATAGGGTTTCTGAGGAGCAGCTGGTGAGCTTGAACCGCCAACTCTGCGGTTCAAACGGCTTTGCAGTCTGGCACAGTAACCCACAGCGCCACACCAAGTGTGTAGCAACAGGCATTTTAAGAGCTGGCGAGTGATGAGCCAAGGTGCAACTACTGGTTGCTCCCTGTCTGGAAGAAATAATAATGATGAAAATTGAAGATTCATGCAAACAATTATTATAATGAACTAACCTAACCACAAGAATACCAGTCTCCACTTTGCTGAGACCAGAAGTAGTATATGGTACACCAAGCTACCATTAGTGATTGCTTTGAAAGACATCACATTAGAAGGCCCTGGATAGAATAAAAGAAAACTTAAAAAAAAAAAAGACCAGGCTTACTGGTCTAATAAGAGACTGGTAGAACCCCAAGACTATGGCCCTTGGTCATCATTACAGTCTGAATGGAACTCAACCCCTGCGGCTCAATTTTCAGCCCAGCAAGGTAGGTCTACTACAGAGGGAGCAACACTAGTGAGATATGCACAGCCCAGAGCAGTCAACCATTTAAAATCAAAAAGTCAGAAATTATCCTAGAACAAAGTTTAGAGAGTTGGGAAAGGAGGAGTGGAAACAAGAGAAATCTAGGGAGGAAGTGGGATAAGTGATTTTAGATTGAGGGGATTACAATCAGTGAGCTAAAATAAAATGTGTATGACTTGTTGAATGCAAAACTAACAATCTGCTCTTTAAACCTTCACCCAAGTCACAAGTTTAAATAACAACATAAAAAAACAAAACAAACGAACAAAATGAGATGACATCAAAAAGTTCACGGAAAATGGAAATTGAAAGATGAACTTTTTGAATCCCCCTTATATCTTACAAATTCTTCTCGAGTCCTTATTAAACCAAAATATTAAAATGTGAAGGCATTCTTTCTCAACAGATCCTCTTATCTAGGAATATACACTTCTGAAAGCGGTGTTTTCAGTCTACCCTCCCCTGAAGAATTCTGCATGCTTCAATTTACACCATGTCAAAATGGTATGCTATTCTTCAAAGTTGAAACTGAGGAACATAAAGCCTGAAGGGGGGTGGGAGGAGGGGACGGAAATGTCAGGGCTGAGGGTAGACGAAGTAAGGTTCTCAATGAAATTCTAGTAGATGGCTACCCTGGGGGGAAAAAAAATTCCTTGGCATAACTCTCCTGGACTTTTTCTCACCAATGCAGTTTTCTTCAAACTTCTTCCTAATTAGCTTCATTTAAGATGACTCACTGGGAACCTCTGATAGTTCAGGTGTTGTGTCAACTTAGTTTGTTCAGGATTCTCAGTGGTTTAAGATGCAGTGCATCACTTCCATGATTAGATCTAACATGATACAATCACCCCATGATGAGATAAGCTCTAATTTGATACTAGTTATCGTACCTGTTGTAAACCCTCACTTTTACATGGGAGAACATTAGTTTTATGAGTCAATCTCTTTTGAGATATAAAATGAGCAGAGATCAGAAAGACCTACTACCTCCAAGCAAGAAAAGCTGGGAGTGGAATGTATTCTCTGGAACTGGGCATGATGTACTATGAAGCTCCTCGATCCAGGGAAAGACGGTATCAATATTAAGCTACATGGAGATCTCCAAGGAATGTTAGGTCTCCAGAGTCTGAAAGGAGACAGGGCCTTTCTCCAGAGCACATGGCTCTAAGTTCAAACTTTTAGCCTCCTAAACTGAGAGCGAGAGAGATTAAATTGTTATAGCATCATTAGATAAATAAGAAAGAATTAAAAAAAAAAAAAAAAAAAAAAAGAGCCATCACAATCTTTTGAGGTGACCTTGAATTTAACTGGCCCAGAAGATTCCTCGAGAAGTCATTGTTGTGACTAGACCATTTTTTGGGAAGGCATGTGTATTATTGAGACCGTGTTTACAGCCATTCACTGATGTAGAGACATGTACATGTTTTAAAGACAGTTTATTTGAAATAAAGTTATGCCAAGAATGAACTAAAACAACAGAAGCAATACTTTGTGACTGACCTGTGTGATTCACACAATGTACTTTACGTTATTTATCATATTATTACTGCTTTTACTGTATGTTAGTGTTATTTTAGGGTTCATGAGTTATTTGCATTATTGGTAGGTTAGTTATTTGAGTCTAGAAAAAAAAAAAAAGATCCATTTTCCCCACCATAAAAATACTAATTGCTTTGTTGCTTTATACCATTTATGGCTTACAAAAGGTTTTGTAGGAATGGTCTACTTTTGGCTAGTGAAAAAAATCAAGGTACAAATAAAAGAATAAATATTAAAAGTTAAAAAATTAAAAGGCAGACCAACTGATTACTACAAGAACAAGCAAGATGCTTGCCCAGGAGACATCAAGGCAAGTGGTCGGGTCCCCTCAGAGCAAACCCCCTTCCAAGACTAAGACTCAATGAGAATACACGCTCTGATTGGTGACCACGTTCATCACCGATAAGGGGAAGTCAGGGAAAAACAGCAATGAAGCTGTGAGTTAAGCCCTACAATGCTCAATAGACTTCTGTGAACCTGAGTGGAGACTGGGTTGGCCAGCAGTGTGGCAAGACCTGGGGACTCTTGGGCCCAGAGTCAGTGATATAGCCACAGAGGACTAGAGTGGAGAGTGAAGCATCTAGTTGATAAGCATATGCACAAGAATACCCACACTTGCAGATAATACCCACTTAACCTGGCTTCAATGACTGGATGATCAGAGCTCAACTAGAAGAAGAAAGAAGAGGGAAAAAAGAATACTCTGATACAATTTAATGAATGTGACCTACACCTATGAATGCAGTGGCTCAAAAAAGGGAACAAGTGTTTACAGCAAAGATCATTCCCACCCTCTCCATCCACAGAGTAGACAGGGATGGGCAACTTGGACCTTGGCTACTCAAAGTAGGGGGGTACAAAGGTAAGACTTAGTGACTGGCTTACAAGCTTTCAAGAGGGAACCTAGATCCAGAGGGTGTGGAGGAAGGTAGAATCTCCACTGAGTAGTATCCAATCTGTCTAGGCGGGGTTGATGAAAGGAAATGCGGGTAGGTCTCTTATGATACAATAGTGAATAATTGTTATCAGGACTGATTGTGAGGGCTGGAAATGTAAAGGTAGACATTTTATAGTTAAGGAGGGAAGTGATTACCTTTGCAGTCTAGGAGCGGAGGTCCTGGGAATATCAAGGGAGAAGCAGTGACACCAGAGATGGAAACAGAAACGATGATGTGGAGAGATGGAGCAGTTGGGGACTCTAGACCCAGAGAGGGAGAGGGGCTGTGTGCTGACGACCGGGTGGCAGGCTTGCCCTTTGGTTGGTTGATGATGCATGGAGGGGATTATAACCGAGGCAATGAAATGATATATGATAGGATGAATGTAAAACTAATGTTCTCCCATGTAAACTATCACCTAATTCACAATAAAACATTTAATAATAATAATAATAAAAATAGAACCTATTCAAATTTAAAAACTCCAAATCAAACCCAACCCAACTGTCATTGAGTTGATTCTGATTCACAGTGGCCCTGGGTAGGGTTTCTGAGGCTGTATAATAACTTAACAGTAGCAGAAAGCTTCGTTTTATTCTCTCAGAGGGGCTGGTTGGTTTCAACCGCTGTCCAGTGCTTACCCTACAGTACTACCACCAGGGTTCTAATTCACATAAACTCATACTAAATTGTTACAACAGGATCTAGTTCTAGGCACTAGAAAGGCTAAGGTATTAATCTGGAAAGAGCCTGTATCAGAGCAACATGAAGTCTGCTAAAATTGAAGCAAGAACAATGTCAAATCTACGGTGAAACTTGGGTGGAAATATGATGATGCTTTACAAAAAGTTTATAAGGACAAAGCCACAAAGAAACCAGCAGTTTAGAAACATATAACTCATTGTAAGAAGAAGGAGTGCTAAAGATGATGAAGTCAGTAGCAGCAGATCAAGCACATCAATTTGCATGGAAACAATTTTGATCATGCCCTAATTGACGAGGATGGATGATTAACAGCAGAAACCATAGCCAAAACCACAGATATCTCAACTGGTTTAACTCACACAACTCTGACTGAACAATTAAAAGTTGAGAAAACTTTCTACTCAATTGGTACCAAAAATGTGCCAAAATCAAAAAAGAGCAGAGCTTTCAATAGAAATTTTAAAAAGTGATGTCTACATCCTGAGGCATTTCTTAGAGTAAATGATAACAAAATAGAAACACACATGATGTGTGCATATGCAGTTTTTTTCCCTGGATGAGATCACAGCTTGCCTGAACATATATATAAGAAGGCTTTCACTTCTCACATGTTGACTTTCTGTTTTGCTTGAATTTCTGAACCTCATCAATAGTTTAAAATATTAAAAAATTTTAAATTAAATTTCCTAACCAAATACAGAATTATTGTTTAAAAGTCATCAGCAGGAGGAAAAGCAACAGCTCACTTTCAACATTACAACATTATTTATATGTGAAAGAAAACCTACAATTGTATTATTTTTTAAAATAACACTGCAAGAAGAGCAACAACATAAATGGAAAACACACACACACAAATCAAACACAATTAGTAAACTCTGAAAAAAATAGACCTAAACACTTTGAAAGCCCCAGGATTTCTCTCTAGAAGAGGATGAAATTGATAAATATAAGATGAAGGATAAAAATCTAACTGCAGAGATATCTCCTAAGTATTTTATTTTTCATACCATATGGTTACATACTACTCACCCAGCTTGGAAAATCTGACCAAGTCGGAACTCGCTGACAGAGGTCCCGGAGGATACGTATGATAATCACACAGGACTGCAGCCCGTTAGCTCTTGCCTTGAGAGCAACATAAACAGCAAGTGAATACTCTTAGAAATACTGAAAATGTCCCTTGATGAAAAGAAGTTAAAATACCACCGTTGAATGGAAGCTCAGATAAAAATAAAACAAAAATAATTACACTTAAAATTGGATTCAATGAGCTGCCATTTACAGCAATATTTTATGCCAGGGTTAGTATTTAAAAACTGGTATTGTAGGTCAAAGTAAACAGGTTATACAAGAATAACATTTCTTGATCCCCTGTGAACTCTGACCTATGTTCATCTATTAACAGTAAACTTGAAAATAATCTGCCTACATTAGAAATAAAAGAAAAGGTGAAGAGCTAAAAAGTTTGTCTAGAGACTGAAAGGTTAAAGAAATCTGTTTGGTTTCCCTTCTGTGCCTTTGCATGGCTGCAAAGTCACTAAACCAAACAGCTGCTTCCTGACCTTTCACTCCCTACACTTATTAACTTAGAGAAAGAGGGAAAAAAAATCTTAAAACTATACACAAAGCTTTAAACACATATTCCATTATTTAAAGCAAAGTTAATCTGCAGCCTTATGGAATATAATATATAAACACAAACGTGATGTTCCTTAACAAGTCAACTGTAAATACAGTCACTGAAATAAAATAAAGAAAACAACCCCCAAACTATAAAATACCCCCAAACATAAGTTTATTGTCAAATCAATAGTAACTGCAATATGCAGCTCTTCATACCCAGCTTTCTATGTTAACAAACTTTCTGAGATTTAATTGTATCGTATTGCTTGGGCAACCTTTTGAAATGTTTAAACACAGTTAAACATATCATCCTGAACTACTCTCTCATAAGGCTACAATAAAAAAGTAAAATGATGTTCCCAACCTGGAACCACTTAGCGTGGCGGAGAGCAGCCAGAGCGTCAAGGCATTTTTGCCTGTCCAAGACGTCCGGTGGGTCTTTCACCATACCCGAGGTTACATCTAAAATGGATTGAATTGGCAAAATGCAGTGAGGAATGGGTGTTTGACCAGGTGAGCAAGATACTTCCTTAAAGTAGCATCAGTGTCACATGAGCCATTTGCAAGTTGACGAGCACTGTAATGTACCCAGGGAGTTCTTTTCAACAAATTGATTTAACCTGGTAAGATTTTTAGCAGAATTAAGCAAAACTCTTAAAATTTACTTTTTAATTACACTAAAGAGATTGAAATACTGTCTGTATTTATAAATATAATAACTTCTAGAAAAATAAAAGCTACCAGCCAAATAAAACCTAAAGGAAGGATTATTGGACACAGTGCGCTAGCACAAACAACAAGACAAAAGGGAACACAAAAATCCACCTTAATAAATGAGAATGTACAATTAACTATAGAATTTGTTGAGTATTCTAAAAGGTTGTAGGTTATTCTGCAGATAATATAGCAGGGGACTGATGGAAAATATGAAATAATCAATACATTTAAAAAAAGAAAAAGAAAAAGATTGAGCCAAAAACAGCCATTCCCAGATTAGTTCAATGCTTCTCTTTCACAAATTCTAGCTAGACAGGAATAGAAATGCTCCTTAAAATTTAAAAATTTCCAAAGAACAGTCAGAGAGAAACAACAGGCGAAGCAGAAAAATACAAAGAAACTAGCATGATTAAATCGAGTAAGAATAAAAGAGATGCAATAAGCCGAATGCTCTGATAATAAATCAATATGCTATAAAATAAGTTACAATAATAGATGTAAATTATAATTTACATCTATAAATTAGGCTCATATTAAAACATAAATGAAAAGCATTTATACAGCATTTGAAAAGAAAAGGTGGACCTCACTAAGATTAGGATAACATTATGTTACTAAATGTAGCTGAAGAACCAGCAGCCTTGTATTAAAAAAACCTATAAAACATGTGCAAAAATAACAGCAAATACTTTAAGCACACTGAAAAGAACTAAATGGCAATTAATCCAACCTAATCCCCAGCTCTTGGTGATTTTAGTAGTTCAAGTATTTTTTAAATAAAAAATGATAAGCTAGGCAAGTAATCTGTTGACTAAAGTGGTCATCTGACTAAAGAGCATAAAATTAAGGGGCGTTTTTGGATACAATTTAATCAAGTATTGAGGGCATCAAATGAGCATAAAGTACAAAAAGGAGCATTCAGAAATCTTTAATGAATACATGATATGCTTAATTTGAGAAAATGATATAAAATTGGCAAAGAATTCTATACTCTGTGAGTTTTCTCTAGTCCTTACTCCTCAAACAATCAGATGGATACAGAGTTCTTCAAAAGACATATTCGAAGGGAGATTTACAAATAACTAACAGAAAAACAAACAAAACAAACCAAAAAAACCAACTATGTGGGTATTTGAGAATGAACACTGAAAAAGGAATTTAGGTGCTAAAAGAAGATATCAAGAAAAACTATTAATAACAAATGTTAATAACCCTAAGACCAACTATTGAATCCACAAGCAATCTGAACATAACAAGCGGGCTATTTTAAGATAAGGAAAAGGGATGAAGGAAAGCACAGCTATTTAATTTAAAAAAGAAATAAAAGGCAACACTACTGACAAACCCACTCCCCAAAGCAGGGCTGATGGGATATGTTTAATAAGGACCTCTTTCCGTGTCCCTTATCTATTTATTTATTAAAGAAAGAATGCAAATAGGTGACAATATGCAATCTCTTTCTAAAGAGTTTCTGTATTTCTAATATTAATTCAAAGTTTTATAATTTCTTCCAAACATAATTTTTCCCCCTTTTGGGACAAAAGTATTCATAACTTTGGAAAATTTAAGTAATGAAATAAATTCAAATATGCCAAGACACCTATTGCAATTTTAAAACAAATTAGATCTGAAAGTAGAAAATTTCAATTAAATTTAGAGTGTGGATTTTTGCACTCATTTTATATTTTAAGTAGATTAACCCCTTAGACATATTGTGCTATAATCATACTGGTTGCCTAACACCCGGTTACCAAAACAAAACAAAACAAAAATTGGTTAATTTATAAACACAAAATGCAAATTCTTACCCTATATGAATGTATTTCATAAACTTTAAGGGGTTAATCACCAGTTAGAAGACATGCTGTGTCCACACTATTTTATGTTTAAAGTTAATGGGTATATATTAATTTAATATGATTATGTAAAATATATAATCCACCCAACCATTTAAAAACTAGTGTGAACACTGCTTTATTTAGAAGAGACAAAGACAAAACAAACAAAACACCCACACAAAAGGACAATAAATGCCAGACTCTGCTTCCAAAATCCCTCCTTAATCAAATGGCAGGTGTGACACTGAGCTTTTGAAACCTTGGTCAAAAATCCTTCCGATGTATTGGCAGCAACCCCTGACAGGAATCAATCCCCTCTGCTAGAAGGCTTTGGACCGGGCCTGATACGCTATAGGTGGGAAAAAACAGACACAATACTTGACTTGCTGCAGAAAAACCTCTGTAGCAAGGGTTAGAGCATTTTGAACATTTCAATCTAAGTCAATTAAATGTCTACTTAATGTTTAACTGTCAAACACAGTACTACAAAAACCAGATATGTTGTGCGTTTAACAGTTATTTTGGCAATTTAATAATTTCCTTTAAAAATAGTTTTTGGTATTGAACAGGACTATCACGCATTAAAGAGACCATCACACTATGCGCAAGTTATGTCTTGATTTACAATTGTTCCTCGGGCAAAGCCTTCCTTACCCCCTGGCTAACTTCCCAAAGCAAGCTATAGGCTTTAAATGATTTTAAGACACAGAGCATTGGGAGCTGCAGTGAGAAAGAATACATACCGTTACTCTGCAGCAAGAAAGAAGCAATTCTTCATAATGAAGCTAAAACATGGTTTACTGCAGTTATCTGCAGCAAGGAACACTCATCAATGTTTCTGCACATTTTGCATATCCAACTATCCAGCTCAGTGTCTTGAAGTAAACGCTTTCAAATTGGACTGGTCATTTCCCTTTCATAGTATTTATGAAATTCAGAATAATTCTAACTCAAGTCTGGGTCAGACAAAAATGTAATTTTGTTTCCTTTAGAAGGGACAGATTATCAAAGAATCTATTGAAAATATGATAGTACTAACTTTAGACTCGCAATACAGTAAAATGGCTTCAACAAGTATAAATTTAATTAATTCTCAATATAACTGGACAAATGTGCTCTTATTAAATGTTATGTGTATAGAATTGCATACTAAATACATCAAGTTTTATTTGCAGTAAATCCTATTAGTGGAAGATTCCTTTGTCAAATCTTAAGTAAAGAGCCATCCACTGCAAATGACTTGACCAGATTAACTCAGGGACTGTTTTAACAGCAACATCCATGGTCAGACCTTGAGTAGAAACTCATGTTCACATAACAGATCCTTTACAAAAAACTCATATATCTTGAAGATGATAAACTTAAGTGAAATAAAACAACACACAAGTCTTGATATGGTTTACATACAATGTATACATGATTAGATATGTCACCCAATGGTCATATTTTTTTTGTAAAATGTTCTTTTCCTGGGTTGTGGAAATCCCAGTGCCTTAAAAAACATTCCTTTGCTGCAAGAAAACAAATTTAAAGGAACAGACTTGAGAGTCTACTGAAGCTATTGTATACAGATAAACTTTAGTACTCATTATAAACACTATCCTTTTCTGCTCAATCTATATCACAAAGAAGTATTAGTGTAGACTGTAACTCCATATACAACATGTTAGGATGTATGAAAACAACATGAAAGGAAACAAAGTAAATTTTATCTGACCCATAAAACAACAGAACCAACATACTGCAGACACTGATCATGCTTTTTGGCTTAAAAGCTTTGGAAGCTTTGAAAATGTTATAGAACAGTCCCTAAAGCAACATTGCTGGCACCAGTAGGATTTCATATTCTACAATTGTAAATTCACTTTCACAATCCTGAACTATACTACAACTAATAAACCACTTTTCATTTCAGCATCTCTAGTGGAATAATGGGGTCAAATGCCCAAATCTGCATGTGTTAGGATGCGCTGCAATTATGAAAGCACTCCAAACCACAGAGCAATAACCTCAGAGAACTAGAAATATTTACCTCAGTACAAGCCAAATCCATATAGACAATGTCTTTTAATGAGTGTTATAAATATTTAACCAAATTTGTTTTTGAAACTACATTTTTATTAAGATAAGGTAAAGGTAAGAACTTCTGAACAGAATTTAAAGTTGAGTCCCTTTACTAGAAACATTTAATTTTAATGTTGGACTACGTAAACAAAATTTTGAACTTTTTTCCCAGAAATCTGAGGTTAGCAAGAAAAGAAAAAACAAAACAAAACAAAACAAGAAAATCAATCATACTATGAATGTTTTATATAAAAATACAATACCAAAAAGAGCATTTACTTTCTAGGAAAATATCTTAAGCAAACCTGGATGCTAAATAAGTGAAATCTATCAAATTCATATATAATGCCAGCATGTTGCCTTCTAGGGCTAATACCATCTTAAAAGAGTAGGTAAATGAATGAAATAGTTAACAAAAAAGTAGAATGCTTAAGGCTTTCCAACCTCCTTCCCTCATGTTCTCTTCTCGAATAATTGGAGATGTCAGGGTGATAGTGACTTGCATCTTAGGTTCCACACATGAATTCAAAATTATTGCCGCTTCAGATACAGCACATTTTATGTCATACTTCTCAGGACTTATAACCTATGTGATGAATTACAAGAAATTAGACTTTGTTTTATCAGACTAGCCATTTATATTACATTTCTTTCACTTTCCTAGTACATGAACTGCTACCATAACCATTCAATAAAAACTAAATATACTAGCTACTCCATCTAAGAAGCTGTACCATCAATGCAAATAATGAATTTCTTGCTCTTCCTTACTTTCAGTATTATTTATCAGTTTGCATAATGTGAGTTATCTGCGTATGTGTGTATTTTGAGTAAGAGAAACACTGCCAAATTTATTACTGTTTCTTCATATAGCATCTGGTGGTGGGGGTGGTTATGTGCTGTGGAACACACTTGTATAGGGCTTCCAAGGCTGTAAATATTTACGTGAGCAGAAAGCCTCCTACCTTCTTCCCACAGAACCGCTGGTAGTTTTAAACTGCTGACCTTGAGGATGGCAGCACAATTTGTAACCACTATGCACTACTAGAGCTCCTGGTGTTGTTGCTGTTGTTATCTGCCATGGAGTCGGTTCCGACTCATAGCGACCCTGGTACAGGGTTTCCGAGGCTGTAGATATTTACGGAAGCAGAAAAACCTCATCTTTCTCCCGTGGAACAGCTGGTAGTTTCGAACTGCTGATTGTAAAATTAGCAGCCCGATTCATAACCACTATGCTACCAGAACTCCTAGTAGTTATCCACATATTTGCAGAATCTGAGTAAGAATGAAATAAATACCTAACCTATTAGGAGCCATAATTTCACTATCACCATTATATATTCTCTGAAACAAAAAGATTTATATTGGGGCAAGGATTTCCCAATATTAGGAGACTTGATTGTTGTTGTTAGGTGCCATCGAGTTGGTACCGACCCGTAACGACCTTATGCACAGCAGAACAAAACACTGCCCAATACCCTGGGCCAACCTCTCTATCTTTGCCACACTTGAGTCTATCGTTGCTGCCACTTGGCCAATCCATCTCATTGGGGGGTCTTCCTCTTTTTCTCTGACCCTCCACCTTACCAAACATGATATCCTTCTCCAGTGACTGGTCCCTCCTGACAATATGTCCGAAGTATGAGAGATGAAGTTTGACCGTCTTGGCCTCCAAGGAGCACTCTGGCTGCACTTCTTCCAACACAGATCTGTTGGTTCTTTTGGCAGCCCATGGCCCTTTCATGGCCAATCCTACTGTCACATTCTTTTTCATATAATCTAGGTTCTTAATTTGCACAGCACACAGACTTACAGTAAGTATGGTGAAAGAATACAGCCCTGGTGCACACCTTTCGTGATTTCAGACTATTCAGTGTCCCCTCATTCTGTTTGAATGACTGCCTCTTGGTCTATGCACAGGTTCTTCTTTAGTAAAATTAAGTGTTCTGAAATACGTATTCTTCACAATGTTATATGTAACTTGTCATGATCCACACAATCAGAAGCCGTTGCATAGTCAATAAAGCACAAGTAAGCATCTTTCGGGTATTCTCTGCTTTATCAAGATCCACCTGACATGAACAATGCACGTCCTTGTCTAAATCTGGCTTGAACCACCTTGGGAAATTCTCTGTTAAAGTACTGTTGCAACTGCTTTTGAATTATCTTCAGCAAAATTTTACTTACATGCGGTATCAATGATATTGTCTGATGATTTCCACATCACATTGGATCACCTCTCTTTGTAATGGACACAAATATGAATCCCTTCAATGAGTTGACCAGACAGCTGTCTTCCGAATTTCTCTCATAGAGTGAGTGCCTCCAGTGCTGGGTAAGTTTGTTGAAAGATTTCAATTTGTATTCCATCAATTTTCAGAACCGTGTTCTTTACCCAATGCCTTCAGAGACCTTAGACTTCTTCCTTCAGTACCACTGGTTCTTCACTGCTTGCTACCTCTTGAAATGGTTGAACACTGACCATTTCTTTTTTTTTTTTTTTTTTTTTTAATGTTTTATTCTGAATTATGTGATATTTTACATGGGAAGACATTAGTTTTACATTCATCCTATCATATATCGTTTGATTGCCATGGTTACAATCCCCTCCATGCATCATCAACCAACCAGATGGTATACACCACAAGCCTGCGCCCCGGTTGTCAGCACACAGCCCCTGTCCCTCTGGATATAAAGTACCCATATCTCTACACATCATCATCTCTGCCTCCATCTCAGGCATCATTCCTTCTCTGGGTAGGGTCCTGCTCTCCGCTCTTCTCCATTGATGGTCCCAGGGACCTCTGCTCCTAGACTGAAAAGGTCATCATTCCCCTCCTTGCTACAAAACGTCTATATTTCCAACCCTCACAATCAGTATCACAAGAAACCTATCCGCATTTCATTTCATCAGCCCTGCCTAGACAGATTGGATATTACTCAGCGGAGATTCTACCTTCCTCCATGCCCTCTGAATCTAGGTTCCCTCTTGAAAGCTTGTAAGCCAGTCACTTCTTGCCTTTTTAGTGCCCCCATTTTGGGTAGCCAATGTCCAAGTTGCCCACCCTGTCTACTCTGTGTATGGAGGGTGTGGGAATGATCCTTGCTGTAAAGATTTGTGCACTCTTTTGAGCTACTGCATCCATAGGTGTAGGTCAATTCATCAAATTACTCTTTTTTCCTCTTCTATATTCTTCTGGTTGAGCTCTGATCATCCAGTCATTGAAGCCAGGTCTAGTGGGTACTATCTGCAAGTTTGGGTCGACCATTTCTTTTTGGTACAATGACTGTATACTCCCTTTTATCTTCTTTTGATGCGTTCTGCATTATTCAGTATTTTGCCAAAAGAATCCTTTAATATTTTAAGTTGAGGTTTAAATTTTTTCCCTCAGTTCTTTCAGCTTGAGAAATGCTGAACATGTTCTTCCCTTTTGGTTTTCTAACTCCAGGTCTTTGTATATTTCTTCCAGTTTGGCAGTTTTATAAATCACTAGAATCAGGATCAAGATATTATTTGTAAATTCTATAATTCTTCTAAGGCCCCAAACCTTTTCTTCTCCCTGCTCATTTAGCAGAGACAACAGATGAGTATAAGAAGCAGATGCATAAAGCCAGTTCTATTGTATTCTAATAGTAAGATAAAGCTTTATCCATAACAAGAAATTTCTAATCTGAACCAACTGATGTGAGAATAAATGTCAAGAGTTGTCAGTGTGCTTTTTCACTGCCAGTTTTGTTATCTATTGCTCGTTACTGTAGGAGTTACCAACCTCCCACATTACCAATGATGTGGCAATCCTCAAATTTAGAATTCCTAATTAATTTCTGGAATTTGATAAACATTGTATACCCGTATTATTCTAATAATAATTTTTTCCAATCTCACTCTGACAAAGTAATGTATACAGTTTTAAAAAGTGTAAACTAAAAAAAAAAAAAAAAACCCACTGTTTTTATACCAGAAATAAATATTCCATCAATTATTTATTGCAATTGATTTGCTGGAAAAATATAAGAGAAATAATTCCTGTAAGATAAATAAAAATATTCATAATAAAGTTGGGAATATTAAAGAGTCTCTGATCGTATTAGAGACTCTATCTTATTAAAACATACAGTCAACTCAATAAAACATAGGTTTATGAATTCAAATAATTAAGTTTATTTAATTTATAATTAATAGTGGGTTTAGTTAAAAAAAAAAAAAATTACTTTCTGTTCAGAACAACTGCTTTGTTTATTCATATCCTGCAAAAAGAACAGGATTAAGTAGGACATATGCTCTAATGTTACATTTTAAAATAAATTAGGAAGACAGTTTCATTCCAACTACAAGCAATAAAAAAACTAAAACAAGATAAAGTGGAAAATGGTTTTTCCAGTTTGTACAATTAAGCAAAAAACTCAATAAGGAAAAATTAAACCAAAAATTTTAAAGGCTGGCTCAGATTTAAACTGAAGCACAGTTAGTCCTGCCAAAACAGACAAGGGGTAAAAATGAACATTTTCACAACACTTACAGCAAGCTGTTTGGGTAGGTTTTCTGCAATACGGCTTAATAATGTCTTTGAAGGTTTCTCTGAGCACAGCAAAACAAGGTTGACATTTCTGTCTCCTCGGAGAAGTAATCCTTTTGCCAATACGCCCACTCGCAAAACTCCTTTCAAAGCTCTGCAGTGAATTCAAATTACAATATGACATTTCTCTTCTCAGCCAGAATCATGATAGCCTCTAAACACACACAGTAATGAAATAACTTCTATACTATTAAATTTTCAGCAATTACAGCAAAAGTCTTCAACAACAACAAAAATCAAACAATTATTGAATATTCATTTATAAAAGAGTAATGTAAATGAAATAATGGTTCAAACTCACCAGTTGCTCCTTGGAAACCCTATACTGCGTCACTATGAGTCGGAACCGACTCGATGGCATGTAACAACAACATTTATTGTCTATAGTATTTTTTAAATTACATTTTCATCTAGATAAGAAATATGAGTGGGTAGACAAGTTCTCAAAGGGCACTAACATTTCTGTTTCTCACTTTGCAAGTTAGATTAATGAAGAGTCAAGTTAAAGCAATATAAAAATACTTCTAAGTGGTAAAGGAAAAATGAAAGGTAAGACAACACAATGCAAAGTTGCTATGAAAGCTAAAGCTGAAGCTTGAGCATGCTTATTACTTTATGGCCGGTGCATACAATTAAAAACTAGAAAATTAAAAGAGCTGAATTCAAAATAGTTTGAAACACCATTACATAATGAGTTAAGACTTAAAGATTATCTATCTAGCATAAGCAAGACATGCACACTCACACTGAAGAGTAAAGATCAGTGTTCGTAATCTTTATTACAAGTCTAAGAAATCACTGTAAAGAAAAACGAAAATATACAAAGTAATTTGTTAAACACACCTGTCTTTACCGCCTTCTTTTTTATCATCTCCCTCTTTATTTTTGCTTTTTTCGTGCTCAGACAAACTATCTGAAACAAGTTTTAAGGCACGCTCAGTGATAGAAACAATTTTCTGAACTGCCTGTAACTCTTCCTCAGTTGGATAAATGGTTGCATGTTTTGTCATTACGTAACGGTCATCAGATGAGTCAGGGCGACGCAAGGGCTGGAGAACAAAATGAGTAGTTACTTGAAAAGGCAAAAGTTGCCCAAGGAAAAGTAAACAGTTTGCAGCTACACATATTTTTATCTTTTCAGTAAGTCAATGACGCAAAACATTCCTTTGAATCTGTCTTCTGCTTTTTTCCATTTTAGTAAAAACGAAAATGCAAACTATGAAAAGTTAAAATACCAAGACTACATACGTATGTGGAACCCTAGGTGGTGCTGTAAGATCAGCACTGGACTACTAAACACAAAGATGGTGGCTCAAACCCACTAGCTGCTCCTTGGAAACTGCAATAGAGGGTCAGGTTGGAATCGAATTGACAGCACTTAACAACAACAACAAACAGGACACAACAATGTATATGTATGTACATAAAGTGTTGACAAGTTGGTTCCAAGTCATAGTGCCCCTGTACAGGGCGGATTCCATGAAGAGGCTGATGGATCTGAACTGCAGGAAGCAGTCTAGTACTGGTCATACAGCATCACACCAGGACTCCATATGTATGTATACTATCTCTCAAAATAGGTTAAACTGAAACATACATTAACCTAAGGCTATGAAAATGCTTTTGCCTCGACTTTCAAGTTTGCTTTTGATAATTCAAGTTTTACGATTGTCAAGACTCTGTACAAAATCAACTGAAACTAGCTTAAGAAGTTTGCTTTCTTAAAACAACTCTTTAGAAAACAAACACAAAAAACTGTTTTCCATAGTCAACAACATATATAAATTATTTCTCAAAATCCAAGTGTCTCTTTCCTTTTACTTAGCTTTCACAAGAACACAAATTCTCAAAATGCAGGTTTCTCTGAATTGTCCCAGTACATCAACTGTGGCGCTCATTTTGATCCATTTGCCTACTCTTTATCCTTTATTTAATGTATAGGAAAAGGAGGTTTTTAAGATGAACACAATTTGAAGGAAAAAAATATTCGAGATAACTGGTAGGCAATTCAGAAAGCTCCAGCACTTTGCATCCCTTGCTAATCTAAGAAACAATAAAAGCAAGAACAGCTCTGGGAAAGACCAGCTGGGAAAAGCAGCAGTTCTTCCCTTAGCTTATACTGAAAACAACAAATTCATGGAAATGCTACCAAGTACTTATACAGAGATTACAATTACTAATAAAAAGAGGGAAAATTCTGTCAGATGAAAAACTATTAGCAAGTTTATTAAGTCTAAGAATCTGAGCCCTTATCATTGTCTTCTAACTGCATCACTTTTCAACCTTCACTTCTTACATAAGCAAAGTGGACACTCACTGCAGGCCCCTGTGGCTGAGGAGGCATGCCTGGTCGGACTCCAAGAAGGCCTAGTGGGCCTGGAGGACCATGAGGATAGCCTCCATCAGGCATTCGGCGGCGATCGTCCCAATGATGCTGTTCCTCCTCCATTCTTCTCCAATACATGTCCTCTTCGTAACGTCTGAAACATAGAATGATATTGTAAGTGTGCGAGGAAAAATACAATCAAAGAATTTACATCAATAAGAAGCAAAAACCTAAAGTCAGCCTAGCAAACACTTTGTTTTCTTCCATACTGCATCTCCTTTCCCTTAGATGCTTTCACCTAAAAAAAAAGAAAGTGAATCAAAGTGAAAAAGGAAAAGTAGAACAAAAGTTCACATCACAGCTTAAGGACAAAGTATAAAGAAGAGGCATCAGAAAACTCTCCCCCGCCTCTATGGTATGGACTAAACTCAAATAGCTAAAGGGGCCAAAGTAGTACCATATGTGAAAGACTCAATGCACTTATTAAGTTTCTTCATGCCCCACCACTAATTATGCCTTAGAGGGGATCTTTTTTTTAATTAAATGTTTTTATTTTGGATTGAGTGAAAGTTTACAGGGCACATCATCAGCTTCACATTCAACCATTCATATAGCTTGTTTC
>NW_006408761.1:2922965-3000496 GCF_000296735.1 Chrysochloris asiatica
GTCAACAACGCTTGGGCCCACAGGGGCTTGGCCTCCTGACCGGGTCTGCACTGTCTGCATCTGAATCCTCCTTATTTATTGATCGTTTAAGGGACACTGCCTGTCTTAGGCGGTCAGTGCGAATTCCTCTGTCTTACCAGTCATTGAAACTCATTGCAGCATGGCAATGGCTCTGTCTTAAGTAGCCGAGGTTCCATGTGATCCTTACCCGTCTCTGGCCACCTCAGAGGGGATCTTTTGCATTGTATGTATAATACATTTGAAACGGATTTCATTTCCAAATGTATTATACAAAAACATCTTCCTACTACAAGTCAAAAAACTGCAGGCAGAGTGTTAAGTGACAACCAATAAGCAATCCCATTGTTGGCAAAGACTGTGGTAAAGAACACACGTCTTGGCTAAAGCAGACAGCTGTTGCTCAGTTCTTGCTACTGCTGCCTTAAGGAAACACAGGCAGCACTGCCAAACTCATCTTGAGTTTTGTGAAATAGCACTATCTATCTTTATATGTAGGTTCAGATCAAATAATACTACAGATGCAAACTACAACACACTCATTGGTTGAACTGGGACTGTGTAATGGTCATCACTTTCAGATTCTTTTTTTCCCCCACAATCTCTCTCCTCTCAGTTTTGTCTGCACTATAAACTTCAAACTAGGATACCAAATACTCTTAAGGGAAGTCAGGAGTCTAAAGGCAAATTCTGATAACAATAGTTTTGAATAGCTCATTGTTACTGCTAAAGATGAGTAAGTTAAATCAGGCCAGGGATCTTTATTCACTGTTTGCCAATGAATACTAAGGGTCTAATATAGCAGCAAGAGTCCTGTGTGGTGCTGTGGATTAATGCGCCAGACTGTAAAGCCATTTGAACTACAAGGTTGGTTGTTCAAGCTCACTAGCTGTTCCTTGGAAACCCTATACAGGGCCGCTAGGGGTCGGAATTGACTCAACGGCACTTCACAACAACAGTTATACAGCAGCTAGTACAGACTGGATGCACAATATTAATATATCAGCGACACAGAAAATAAACTATGTCATCTACATATAGTGAAGAACTTCCAATGCAATAAAAAAGGAGGAAACTTCATAAAAAACTGAGCTGACAGATAATGCATAAAAGCAAAAACAGATGTATAAATGACAGCTAAAGTTTTTAAAAGATAAAACACAATAAAGGGTTAACTATCTATACAGGTTCGTTAAGCATCAGAATCAACTTGATGGCACTAGACTGTAAGGATGGTTTGAACCTCAAGTTGGCAGTGCAAATCCACCAGCCGCTCGCTCCCCAGAAACTCTAAACACAGTCGCTCTTAGTCAGAACTTACTCGACGGCATGTAACAAGTGCTGTGAGCCCTGTACTGTTAACTGCAGGGTTGGCAACTGAAACCCACTAGCTTCTTTCTTGCAGAGTCAGAATCTACTGGATGGCAGACAAAACACACAGAGGTGCTGCGGGTTAGGCATTATGTGTGGGAGACAGATAAGGCTGTCTGCTCCTGTGAAGATTCATGGTCTTGGAAACCCTATTGTTGTTGTTGTTGTTAAGTGCCGTCAAGTCAATTCTGACCCATAGCGACCCTGTACAGGGTTTCCGAGGCTGTAAATCTTTACAGGAGCAGATAGCCTCATTTTTCTCCTGTGGAACAGCTGGTAGTTTCGAACTGCTGACCTTATGGTTCGTAGCCTGATTCGTAACCACTACGCTACCAGAGCTCCTACATCTGGATCAAAATCAACTCCATGGCAATGGGTTTGTTTTTTTGGAATCATTATTTATATACTAACATAAACTCAAGGCTAGTGATTATAGTTATAATAGTGAATTATTTTATACCACCTAAACATGGGATCTGTTACAAAGAAAATTTTACATCTGCACCATGTTGCCACATAGAAAAGATTAAATAATTCAAACTGAATTTCAAAAAGTTAAATATATATGTAAATGATAAAAACAGGTTGTAAAAGTTTATATTTTAAAAAATATTAGAACACTTGTACACAAATATTCATAACAGCACTAAAAAAAATGAAACAACCCAAATGTCTAACTTATCAGTTAACTTATCATAGAAAACAAAATGCACTTTGTACAATGGAATGCTATTCAAATGCAAAAAAAAATGAAGCATTCATACATATAAACATGGGTGAACCTTGAAAATATTATGCTAGGTGAATGCCAGCAGACAAACCCCCCCCCACATGTTATATGATCCCATTTAAATCAATGTCCAGAAAGAAGCTCTGGTGTGGTGCAGGAGGATAGGCACTGTACTGGTAACTGCAAGGTCAACAGTTAAAACTCAGCTGCTCCTCAGATATCTTTACAGGGTCATTAAGAGTAAGAACCGACTCCATGGTGCTAACGGGAGGGGCTGGAGGGGAAATGGGGTATGTATAGCAGTATGTTCAGAGTTTCCACCAGAGTGATATAAATGTTTTAAAATTGGTCATGGTGATGATGCATAGTTCTATGAGCACACACAAAACGATACAACACTGGAGTGGTACAATTCCAATAAAACTTAAGATTTATATTTTATAGAACATGTTTTTCATCTCCTTCACAGCAGCTTATGAAATTTCTAAATTATAAGTTTCTTCTTAAAAAACAAACAAACAAAAAAGCCTACACACAGATTAACCATCTATCAAATCTTACATTCAGGGTAAGTTAGCTCAATAGCCATATGCTCCACTGTGCTTGAAGCATTTATTAACTTAAAATATCTAAGTACTTTAAAAATGTAACAATCATGATAGCACTTTTCACATCATCCTAGTGTCAAAGCCACCATCAAACACAAGAATAGTCAATAATTTAATTTTAATGTATTTTTCAGAGAACTGGGATGTTCCTGAAAAATGAAAATTAAAAGTACATTAAATAAATCCACATTGGTTTGAATAGGAAACCACATACTCAGAGTAATTTAAACATTTAAATTACAATGAGTTCAGTAATTTAAATAAACAATGAGTTAAGCATTGGGCTTCTGAATTTAAGGTAAACAGTTCAACCCTAGCAGCCACTCAGTGGGAGAAAGATGAGACCATTAAGATAGCCTTAGAAAGGCTAGAGAGTAGAGCTCGACTCTATCACACAGGGTTCACAATGAACTGAAATCTACTCATTGGCAGTAGGTTTGGCTTTCTGGTTTTGAAGCAATTATTATGCTATTATAAATTAAAGCTATTACCTCATTTCCATTCTCCAGCGTTCCTCCTCTTCTCGTCTTCGCCAATACTCCTCCTTCTGCATTTGCTTCCTCATTTTCTCTTCTTGAATCTTTCTTGCTCGAATACTGGGCTTTACTTCTACTTGCAAGTCTGGGTTTACTTTTTTCTGTTAATACAGATAAGACATTTAAAAAAACTATCAACCCCAACAATTATTATTATTATTTTTTCAATCTATTATTTTTGATAATACTTTCCCACATATTCTTTCACAATAAAAGCTTAGTTGCAAATTTCCTATTATAGTCACTATCATTAAGCTAAATCTGAGGATTTAGAATAAAAATACTTTTTGTTATAAATAAATCACTGTTTATATTAGAACAAAAAGGAAACAAAGGTGTAAACTTTTTAGCCATAACCAAACATCTTGAGGGAATGAGTCAGGAAAGTTAGGAGATTCAGGATAAGAGTCACAGGGAATATCAAGGTCAATTGGCATAACACAGTCTACAAAGAGACAAGTGTCCTACCCTCCTAATTTGGTGAGCTGTGTGAATGGGGCCTTAATTAAAACCTTGAGAGTGACCAACTAATAAAGCGCAACAAGTACTACGGTCTCTCCCCATCCAGAGACCCATCTTCCCATCCAGCAAAAGAGTAAAGAAAATCAAAGATGCTTTCATGACCTTGAGACCAGAATAGATGGCATCTGGCTACCACAGTTCACCAATCTGAGAGGGATTACAATAGATGGTCCTGGATAGAGTGGGAGAAAAATGTGAACAAAACTCAAATTCAGTGGAGACTTTTGGCAAGATGTTGGACTAGGCAGATGCACTACACAGACCCTCTACAACAAAGATATGAGAGACCAAATAAAAAGACACATATGAAAAATCTGGCATCCTGAACTTCAGAAGAAAGGTTAGAGAGGTTGAACAAAGAGGGTAAGAGAGGAAGACTAACTGGTGAACAGCTGGCCAGATGCAGCTCCACCATTTTGTGAGCAGTTTTGGCAATGGAGGGAGGCCTGGAAGAACAGATTCATGCAGGCAACGGGAAAGGTACGGTTTCTTGTTTCCCCAGGTTTACTTGGTGACTAGAGGTATGGTTAGTTCATGCTGAGAGTTCAGAGGTAAGTGGTTGGGAGCCACACCAGTGTGAGTTGTGGGTCAGCTGTGCTGTTTTGATGCCTAGATTCAGGTGGGCTCGGCTCCAGACCTACAAAACCCATAGAACCACCAGACTAGCACTTAATCAGTCACCCTGCCCCCAGCTTCCCTGTGATCCTTAACAGACACTGAAATCAGCTCCATCAAGGGTCCCCATGAACTATTTTTGGATTGAGATAACACCAAAGCCAGCAGGAACTCCATGTAGGGCCAGGAACTCTGCTGCCACATTCTTTCCACAGTCATGTTGTGAGCTCCTTGAATTGCAAGAGCCCACCAGAGATTTATCCCCTCTGGGTCCATCAACTGCACTGTTTATTTTTATAAACACAACAACCATGTCCTGGAGACAACAGATAATTTTAGCTCACATGAAAAAGCAACAAGAGAATGGTTCAAAAAATGACTAAGATGCAGAGGTAGAAAACGTTTCTGAAAAAGAAAAATTCCAAAGAAGGCTAATTAAGTAACGTCAAAGGATCGATAGAAAGATTGAGGAAAGCAAGGAGAACAAAATAAAACCACTACAAGAATAGACAAAATAAACACAAATTTTGAAACAATACAAAATGTGCAATTAGAAACCCAAAGATTAACACTAAGATCCTAAAAAAGTACAACATATTAAATGGCAAAGGGCTATACTAAGCAATGGGACCCCCAATTTTTGAACCTGAAGATAAATCTCTCAATACTAGTATGTTAGAAGAACAATCAGAAAAAAATATGAACACCATGAAGAGGAACAACTTAGAGGTGATCAGAATTCCGAACAGGAAGAGACAAGAACAAAGAAAATTATTGAGTTGTTACAAGACAATTTCCTAACATCATAGAAGATGAGAAAATAAGCATAAAAGAAGCGGAATGAACCCCAAACAGGATAGAGATAAATCTCAATAGAAATCACCAAGACATATGATAATCAAACTTTCCAAAACCAAAGATAAGGAAAGAAGCATGAAAAAAGCTCAGGAAAAAACCTATAACAGGGAACCAATAAGAAAAACTTCTGATTTCTAAGCAGAAGCCACAAAGGCAAGAAGGCAAATGGGATGACACATACAAAACTCTGGAAAAAAATTGCCAAGAATCTTATGCCCAGCAAAGTTATCTGTCAAATATGATGGTGAAACTGGGTGAATTTCCTGATAAACATAAATTAAAGAAATTAATAACAGACTAACTTTACAAAAAATGTGATAGGTTACTCGTTGGACTGAGAACCAAAAACAGACAACAAACTGAGATGATTATACATGAGAACACCACCCAGAAATGAACCTAGATATTTGTTGTTGTTAAGTACCATCAAGTAGGTTCTGACCCATAAATACCCTATATGGGGTTTTCAATAGGTTCAAGGTGAGCAGGTAGATTTCAAGATACAACAGACTGTTTTGAGGAGGAAAAAAAATAGTACACTACAGGATAACCTCAAAGAAAAATAATACTCCTGTATATTAAAACATTTTAAAAAGGGATCTCAGAAAAGATTTAGTACACATTAACACAATAAAAGTGAACATGAAAAGAAAACCCACAAACAAAATCAACTTAGCCTAGAAACCTATACAAAGAATCCAGCAGCATAACACACACAACGAAACCCACAGGAAAATGATAATCAATTCATACCTATTATTAATTACATGGATCTATATGGATTAAATGTACCCGTCAAAAGACAGAAAAGAGCAGAACAGGTTAAAAAAAAAAAGAATACCCTTCAATATGCTGTCTACAAGAAACGTATCTTGTATGACACAGCCTAAACATCCATCAACAGAATGATTAAACAAACATTGGTACATACATACAGTGGGATACTACAAAACATTAAAAATACGTATGAATCTGAAATGCCTCACGTGACTGAACCTGAAGGATATTATGCTGAGTAAAATTAGTCACAAAGGGATAAACTGTGTATAAGACCAATGTTGCAGAAAGTTAAAAGTTTTCTTGATAAAAGAAACAATCGGTGATAGTTACAGGAGGAAGGAGAGAAAACTATTCCTGGGCTAAAGGGTAGACACATGTTAATATGGTGACAAGGCAGAGGAAAGAGATGAAGGCAGCAGGAGACACAGAGAAGTATGCAATAGTTACAAGTGAAAGAGGCAAATGCTGTTGGTACATGGAAGGGATCTGCAACCATGTAATGAATAATGAAGCAAAGTATATGATTTGTTGAATGAAAGGACTGGAAAGAACAAATAGAAACAGTAAACAAAGGAAGAACCTTTACACTGTGGCTACTCTAATGGATAGCCAAATTACTCAGCAAGCTTTCACACCAGTCAGAAAAACTTTTAAATCATTAAAAAAAAGAAAAAGGTTTTTTTTAAGCCTAAGTTTACAAATTCAAGGGGGCTTCAAAAAGCTCATTAAAAAAATTTCAGTATCTTTTAATTCCATCTTTCCCTGAATTTTATGAAGCCCCCATGTATATACTTAACACTTGAAAGTGTTTTCAATGAAGAACTTATAAGGTAAGATAAATGAAGGGATTTTCCAGCATACCAATTCATCTAAAAAATCATTTCTGTGGGAATTCTACCAAGATAAGAAGTGGAGACCTGATACTTCTTTCAAACACCCTGTCAGGCAACTACTTTTTCATGGTTTCTTGATGGAAGCAATTTTAGTTTTAATTTAAAGTTAATTTTGCCATAGATACTAAAAATAGTAAGAATATTTCCTGCTGTTTTTAAGTGCTGTCGAGTCAGTTCCAATTCAGAAAGACCCCCAAATAGGGTTTCTGAGGAGTGGCTGGTGGGTTTGAACTGCCAACCTTAAAGTTCAAACTGACCTTGAGGTCCAGTGCTTATCCTACAGCGCCATACCAGGACTCTTAAAAACTAATAAAAACCAAGGCTGATAAATTAATATAACCAATATGACATGTAAATCTTAGAATGGGATTTGGCAGACTGGTGCATTTTATTTAGATGCTTTCAACATCTAGAATGCTCTAAGTTGTGAAAAAGGCAGAATAGTTGAAACCTTACTAACTTTATACTGTAGTCTGTGTCGTCGTCCTTTTAAATGCATTTCTTTAGCATTAGGATCATTAAAGCTGCACTCGCATAATTTACAATGGAACCGAATTACTTTGCCTTCATCATTTCGTACCTGAAATGGGGAAAATAAAAATTTTTTTTAAAGAATCAGAGTAGAAATGTTACATTCAAAGATTTAAATCATAAGCCCTTACAGAAAAGTTATGAACAATTAAGAGTGAGAATAACATGAGTGATGCCACTAACATCTGAAACATTAATGTGTAATGTTTCCTCAAAAGGAAAAGGCTAAAGGAAGAAAAATATTGATCAAAACTTACTGGAATAATAATGTTCTAAGACTGTTGCTAGAGTTTCTATTAACAACACATGATTGTTAAGAAAGAACCATTTTTGTTACTCAGAACGTGATTTTGTATTCAGAATAGTTTAAAGGACATTATAAGACTGCCTATCAAAGAAATGAAAGTTATTCTATACCTCAATGACAGCAGGAAAAGGGATATAAGTCATCAAAAAATTATGATGTCAATTAAAATCCACTGCCATCAAGTCAATTCTGGCTCACCGTGACCCTGTAGGACAAGGCAAAACTGCTTCATGGAGGTTCTGCGAGGACAAATTTGTGTAGGAGCAGACAGTCCCATCTTTCTCCTGTGGAGCAGGGTTTGAACTGCCAGTTATGCTATTACCAGCTAAATACTTATCGTGTTATCACAGTGAGTTTTAAGAGTATAGGTTTTAGTCTTAACAAAATTCTCTTTTGTATCATTTCCTAGTAATCTAAAATATAAGGGTAGAATTTAATTATATGTCAGGCATGTCTGCAAACAGACAAAGTGGCGCCCTTCCTCCCTTTCCACAATCTCACAGCAGTGGTATTCGCAATACCTCCTCCACATAGTCGTGGCCCACAGGCTGCACATCACTCTGCAAAGCAGCCAGAGATGCAGGTGTGACTGGTTCTGATACGGTATCTGGTTTTACTTCTGACATCTGCACAGCAGAAGTGACAGGAGAATTTTTAACACATTCGGTTCCTTTTAAGTCTTCTGTCTTATTTCCGGTGGACTGAAGCTTATTACCACCTAGAAAAAGCATAAAAGTAATTGCAACAATTTTGAATTATATTTGGATAAATTATAAATTTAGTACAACCAAAACTTCACATGAAGTTCTTATCTTTCTTACCAACATGCAAAATTCCCGCTCCACATAAAATAGATCAGAATTTTGGAAGGAACATATAAACCATTTGGATTTTTTCCTAATTTTTTCACTTTCCCAACACCCAAACTCTCCCCACCTACTACCTCACCTTGGATTTCAAGCACCTAATATCAAATTCCTTACACTGAACAGCAAGCACTTGAAAGGGTTGGGACATAATCAAATTCATATTCACACCCTAGTTTCTTGCCTAATCAAACCAATAACATTTTTTTCTTTAAAAAAAAAAAAAAAAAGATTAAATACAATGACTAGCTTTCATCGAAAATGTTCAAATAAAAATCTAGTTTTCCATTAAGTGCAAATGGAACAAACTCAGGTTTTGTTGCTGCTTATTTTCCTTCAACTTATTGCTTACTGAAATTAGACTTAAAACATATACAAAAAGAATTTACAGAAGGCTTTCTTTGTTGTTCTAGAGAGAATATGAAGAACCTTACAAACCAAATAAGTGCAAAGTAACTAGAATTGTTGTCCACTCTATATACCTATCTATTTATTACTTGGGTGAAGACTGAGCCATAGGCCACAGTGGTGAATTCAATTCTAGATCTGAAGAGTGACCAAGGGCCACAGTTTTAGCATTCTACCAGTTTGTATCTAACCAGTAAAGCTGGTTCTTTTATGATTTTGAGTTTTGCTGCACATTTTCTTCCACGCTACTGAGAAGCTTCTAATGTGACCCCTCCCTTTCAGAGCAGTTGGTAGTGATAAGTATGTACACCATCAAAATGGTCAACCATGTGAGGTCAATTCAGAAGGTTTGGGGAAGGAAAAGAGGTATAGAAACAAGAACCACAGGAAGGAAGTGGGTAACTATGTCACACTGAGGGGATAGCGATCATTGAGATGAAATGAAGTGTATGATTTGTTGTATGTAAAACTGAGGATCTGTTCTGTAAACTTTCAGTTAATTCACAAGTCAGAAAAAGTTTAACTAGAAATCATAGTTTTCACTTAATCTTTGAAGATACTTAACATTTAGTAGCTTTTCTGGTATGGCACTGTAAGATCATCACCGAACTGCTAATCACAGGTTGGCGGTTCAAACTCACCAGCTTGCCACTTCTTAGAAATCCTCAAGAGAGGGTCATTGAGTCAGAACTGACTCAAAAGCACTTGACAAATATCTATAAGAGAATACTGTATTGATAGTCAACTTTCGGTTCAGAATCTACTACATTTTGGGCGCTGACCTTGGTTCTGATAATAAGTTGCCTTTGAGACACTCATGTATAGGCAAAGATATGAATAACTGTAATATAATGTAATAACTACTGTCATAAGTATGAACTCAGTATTGTGAGAATATAAAGAAACTACTATACTTTAACTGGATCAAACTAGAAAAGGCTTCACAAAAGATGTGTCAACTTCAGCTGGGCTTTCAAAAGGAAAATGAGTATTAATTGGTCAAGCAGAAGGAAGAGAATGACATTCTAAACAGAAAAAACTGTTGTAAAGTGCCGTCAAGTCGATTTGAACTGGTAGTGACCCTGCATAGGGTTTTCAAGAAGTTGCTGGTGGGTATGAACTGTTGACCTTATGGTTAGCATTTCAGGGTTTATCTTAACATTGCCACACTAGGAATTATCATGTACAGAAAGAAAATCATGAACAAAAAAAGCACAACAGGGAGTTAAAAAGGACTATGGTAAACAAGGAGCTCTGGTAACGTAGTGGTTACAAATTGGGCTGCTAAACTCACAGCCAGCAGTTCGAATCTACCAGCTGCTCCGCCAGAAAAAGATGATGCTTTTTGCTCCCATAAAGATTTACAGCCTCAGAAACCCTGTACAGGGTCGCTATGAGTCGGAACGGACTCCACGACAAGTAACAACAACATGGTAAGCAAAAGGAAGTCAGTAACTCAGTACAAATTACTATTTGGTAAGTGAGTGAGAGGACAGCAGTCAGATTATGAAGGACCTTGTATAACATAATGAAGAAACATAAACTTTATTCTATATACAAGGAGACTTCCACTGACAACTGTTAAGTAGATAGACTAACACAACTTAGATATATATTGAGAGAAAAGAGACTTATACATATTTTTTAAAATAAAGTAGTGCAAAACAACTGGATGAAGCCATAAATAAGATGAAATTATCAATAAAAAAAGCAGCAAATTCATTAAGACTGTTTAATGATGATTTTATGGTAACAATGTGTTGGTTGCTGTGGGAAAGTGAGGGCACCTGCTGCTACCCAGAGCTCGGAACTCAGGTAGAGGTTTAAATTTGCACAAAACACTTAAGAGTCATTACACACTTGGGAATGGATGCGACTGCCATGCATACTGGGTAAGTGGAGTGAGAAAAGAGTGTATAGATACCTAAAAAACAAAGGACTAGCTGAAGCTTTAAGGGTACAGCAGTCAACTGTGTCAAATGCTAGAGGTCAAAAGGATGAAACTGACAACCAGCCACTAGATTTGGCAAGGAGGTCTTTGGTGATTCTGACAGCAGTTAGAAAAGAGTGGAAACACTATAGCAGACTGAGGATAAGAAGGAGTAGAGAAATAAAGAGCTAGATTAGTAGTGTGAGCAGATTATAAGAAAAGGAAAAGATCTGTGTCTTGAGGTATGGCGTGATGTGTAAGAATAAGGAAGATATAGGTATGGCTGAAGAGAAGAAATCAATAGTGGACAGATAAAAATTTCAAGGGGGGAAAAAAAATCAGAATAGCTATGAGATGGAATAAAATCCTGGAGAGAGAAGGAGACAGTACAAAAACAAACTGAAGGGCTAATCCTGGCATGGAGGAAGTATTAACACTTTGATGGAGTTAGGAGGAATACAGAGAATCTCTAGTACTTGCCAACAAAGTTTATTTTGGGTGTAGATGTTTTCTTGGCAGCCATATTTGTAGGCAGTGCTGACACTTTAGTGTTGGTTGTGATGTTAAGAGACGAGTTCCCTGTAGTTGTTAGACCTTTCACTGATGAAGTTGCAATTGACGAAGTATTCACAGTACAATTGTTTGCTGCAATGCTTGAAGTAGAGGCAGTTGGCTTTGAAGCAGATACAGCTGTTGAAGAAGTAGCTTGACTAACAACGTTTGGTTCCGTCGAAGGAATGGGTTTGCCAAGTTTTGTGTGTAATTTAACCACCTACAAAATAAAAGCACATTTACTTGTCAGAAAATCCATAGTATAAATTTAATTTTTTTCATTAAAATATTTTTATACACAAAACTCATTATTTTCACAATATATTTGTGAAATAGACATAGATATTCCATCTTCCACCAGGTGAGAGGAAATTAAAGCAGAGAAAGATGAAATGACTTGGCCACAAGCATTTTCATATACATTAAAAATGTTTTTAAAGTACTTTGTTGTTGTTATATACATACCAAAAACACAAAAAGTTTCTACATGTACAATTCCATGACACTGATTAGAGTAAGTTTCAAAGTTTTCTAATAAGGCTCTAGTTCATAAGAGAATGGGTTTCTACAAATAAAACACGTCTCTGTGATCAGTAAATGGCTCAGACAAGTTCTCTCAGTTTAAAGTTTAAAGATCATCTTCAAGTCAGGGAAAAAGTTTCAGTGGTTCATTTAGCCTCCATGGCTCCAGAAAGTTTGGAATCCATGAACTTTGCAATCTGTTCTGCATTTTAACCCTTTGATGAGAATTTTTCTATAGTATCTATGATCAAAATGCTTAGCAATGGTAGCCGGCTCTTCTGTTCTCATGGCAAAGAGGCAGTTATTCAAGGAAGCTATTAGCCACACATGCCATATCCTCCTCCTATACTGACTCTCCTTCCTCTGTTGCTCCAGGTGCAACTGTTGTGCTGGACACACTCATCTACATTTAAGTATGATAAAAAAAGGAAAATAATCACATGATGATAATTTCAACCAGTGGAAAAAGTAAACTAGGTTCAATGTCAAGAAACGTTTCTCTTTATGTAACAACGATGCCTCTGTATATTGTATATATAATGCACTCAAAATTTTTCAAAATATGATGACACCTTTACCTAAACCCACACTGTAAAGACTTAAAAGAAATAAGACATAATGATGTGTGGGAGAAACAAACCACCTACTTTCTGATGCTTAGCACCACGAATGTGGGCAGCATATGCATCTGCTCCTGTACAAGACACATCGCAGAGCTCACAACGTAGTTGATTTTGAGTCCCACGAGTAGAATTGTTGCTGCTGCTGGTATTCTGTGAGGCTTTCAATGCAGCTTCTTTCTTTTTATGTTTCTGTCCTTCTAAATGTTCTTTATAAGTCTGTTTTCAAACAAAAAGGAGAACTGCTTCACCAATTTTCTTTCAACATCAAAGTATTTAATTCTCAGATCTCTAATACACATTTAAAAATAAACACTAAACAACTAAAAGCAGTTGAACAGAGCATGTGGAATTCCTTTCATGTTTACTAAGAATAAACATATCTATGTAACACTGATTTATATTTGATATTTTCTATAGAGCCTTAAGTTAGCCACTTTCAAGAATTTCATCTTTTACTGCTTATGGATAGAGAATGCTAACAAAAAAAACAAAAAACAAAAAAAAGTGACTATTCTGCAAAGAAACTAGTTACAGGGTTAAAATGAGAAAGGAATGACAGGAAGAAAACTCTTTCATACAGAAGCCGTATTAGAATAATCCATGCCACCCTGAATATGCATTTTATGTCTCATACACAGAAGCCAAGTTGTATTATATAACTGCAAGGAAAAATATTGCAAATACTGACATGGGTGACAGAGCATGCAATATACAACACAACAGGGAAATTTTATGAATTATAGTCCTAAACGTAGATGACGGAAGAAAGCAGAGTTACTGAAATGAAAGGAGATTGACCAGGACTGTGGTGCAAGTTTTGGTTTATTTATTCTGAGTGAGGCAAAAGTGGTTCTTTTTTGTATTTTATTTTTTAAGACAACAAATTGTAGCTTTTAATATGGGTATAGCTAGCACAAAAACAGTTATGTTCGTTATAGAATTTCAGTTAAAACAGTGATTTTCTAGTTGTTAAGAACTTTTTCTTCAAATAAAATTCACCAGCAAGGAGAGTTGTTCAATTTCTCAAATAAAAGAAGAAGATCTAAGGTTTTTCTTCTCATTATGTGCAGTGCCTGAAGTGGCTCCATGAAGTAGTCTGAGGTTCATTTATATAAGGACAAGTGCTGATTACAGAAATGAAAAACGAAAGTGCAAAGTAGTTAAGGTCCATGACTTGTCTGAGGTTAAGGATTTTGTTGTTGTTAAGTGCTGTTGAGTCGGTTTCGACCCACAGCGACCCTGTACAGCGTTTCCCAGGACTAGAAACTTGGCTCCCTAATCAAAACCTATGTACACTCCCTCATCATGTATACGTACAGAAACTAGACTGATATTCCCAATAAAGTTTTCCACCAAGGCTCATGAAGCCCTTAAGGCACTTGCCTTTGACTTGCAGAATTCTTGGCCTGTTCTAATGCATGGCCAGACAGCTCACCTTTCAACTGCATATGGACTCATTTCCAATGCTATTGCTTATCTGTCACCCAAGTGCCCTATTTTATACTTTGTTGTTGTTAAGCACCATCCAATAGGTTCCCACCCATAAGGACTCTGTATAGGGTTTTCCAAGGAGCAGCTGGTGAGCTTGAATCACCGACCTTGTGGTTCAAACTGACCTTGCAGTCCAACACATTAACCCACAGCACCACACCAGGACTCATATATTTCACAGGGGGGTACACATATATTCAAGAAATCTCTTTAGTCTATACTTGCTACTCACACCATCTCCTCAGTCATCAGTGTCTAATACACTATTCAAATACTAAGATCCTTGTTTCGTTTCGTGTTTACCCTGGGTTCCTGAAAACATTCCCAACCTGTACCCCGACACCACCATGTAATTGCAACAAAGAGCTTCTTATCACACTGAAAATGAGAGAGGAAGATTTGTAACTAGCTAAACATACTAGAATGTTCTCTAATTTGGTGCATCTCAAGGAATGCTAGTAATTTAAAATACCCTGAAAATTCAGAATTAAAAAAAGTAGACCAAATGAATTTAGTCAATTAAAATGAATGTACATAGGTGGGGTAGGGGTGAGAAATGAATTTAATGGAAGAAACTACCAGAGTAAAAATTTGGTCTTTACAAATAATATGCCTTTTTCAGTCAAACGGCTTACCAGATTTTCTTATTAAAATTGCTCTTAAAAGTAATTAGTAATAAATATGGGTGAGAAGTTGAGATCTTTAGTTTTTATTAACAAGTCATACTTAAATTACACATTCTAAGATTTAACAATCAAGAAAATAAAATCAGAAAAAGAAATAAGGATTGTGAATTCTTCCTTCATTGAAATATTTGAAAAAAGACTACTACTTTTCTTGTTCCCGAAGTTCTGAGGATTTCAGAAGTAAAGCAACATTCTACCAGGGAGTTTTAAAAAGTTCGTAGGAAAATCCAAATAAGAAATGGAATTTTTCTATAAATATTTGACTCCCCTTCATATAAAGCATATACAAGTCAGTTTCATTAAAATAATCTTTAAGATTATAAATTACCAACAGAACTTAAAAGCTTTCTTATATTCCAGAAAAACATTACTCTACTACTATTCATGCTCCAAAAAATAAATAAATAAATAAAGTAAAATCCCCTCATCTTTAATACAAGTATGTAAAATGCATTTCTCTCTATGGTCCCAGGTCAGCATTAAAATTTTGTAAGTATACTTTCAAAAACACCTTGGAAAAGAGCTAAGAAAACTAGTAAGCCATCATCTATGTTAATGAGTTTTGTATTAAAGCCTTACAAAGCAAGTTACGGATGCTTAAAAATGCAAACAAACAAACAAATAAAAAAGCACTGTCACACCAAAACCTAATTAATTTGAATACAAACTTTTAATGTTTTACTCAAAGAGCAAAGTATCCTTCCTGGAAAAAAAAATAAAAGCTCAATTTGCCTCATTCTTAATTCACATTCATAATCATTTTGAGTTTTTTTCTAAATCGAATTCTTGCTTTTAATACAAATAGCTTTTAAATGATGATAGTAAGTATCTATGTCTTAGTTGAAAACTCACAGCAGAGAAAATATATACCACCTTTGGAAGCACAACACTTAGATTATCGAATAGAGTTAACTACCAAAATCAGCACTGAAGATTCACGGTAACATATACAATATAAGTTACCTGTGGTCCAGCACAGCTGATCTTACAAACATCACAATAGTGGATCTGGGGTGGTTTGGGAGGCTGTTTTGGTTTCAGTTGTTTATTCTGGAATGGTGTTTTTTTAGTAAAAGTGGTCCCTGTCCAGGCAGCTGTTGCAGCAGCAGCAGCTGCTGCGGCTGCTGCCTGCTTCTGTTGCTGCTGTTGCTGTTGATAGTAGGAGGATGCAGCTGAATACACTGCTGCTTCATAACCTGAATAAGATGTACCTTAGGAGAAAAAAAAAAGTGACGTTAAGTACAAAAGGCCAGGTTAAATGTTAATTACAAATTTAAATTAAATAAATCCTGTTTATAAAGGTAGGTCTACAAGTGCATACCAATAAATAATGTGTCTCTCGTGGAACCTGGAGAAAATCTTATTTACATTCTTTTTATTTAAGTCAATCAAGAAGTATTCATATAACACAAAGCCAGGTATTATGGAGGTATAAAGAAAGTTCAAAATTACCTGCCTTCAAAAGGGATGTGATACAGTCTTTGGCAAACTTACTCAGTTATAGAATCTATTACTATTTCTTTAAGCAAGACTCCTTAATACAATTTGGGAAGTGTTGGATTTGAGGGACTAGGATATTAGATAGGAAACCTGGGTAAGATGGAGGGTCAGAGAAAAAGAGGAAGACCATCAATGAGATGGATCGGCCAGGTGGCATGATTGATGGACTCAAGTGTGGCAGCGGTAGTGAGGTTGGCCCAGGATCGGACATTGTTTCGTTCTGCTGTGCATGGGGTCGCTATGAGTTGGTTCCGACTCGATGGCACCTGACAACAACAACAACAAGGGCTAGGGAGAATGGAGTCCTGGTGTGGCGCTGTGGGTTAATGCACCAGACTGCAAAGCCATTTGAACTGCAAGGTTGGTGGTTCAAGCTCACCAGCTGCTCCTCGGAAACCTTATACAGGGTCACTATGGGTCGCAACGACTCATCAGCACTTCACAACAACAACAACAAGGGCTAGGGAGAGGAGAGAAAGGAAGTTACAGCTAAAGGGCTATTGTTTGTTTGGGGTGATAAAGAAAACTTTGGGAAATGAATACTGGTAACGGTGTGGTGAATGCAATTAATGTTAATGAATTTACATGCTAAAGGTACTATGAAAAGAAAATGTGCACAGAAAAATCCTCAGTCATGTGCACAAGAAAAATGTGTACAGGAAACTGTTCAAACAAATCTAAGCACGTAGAAAAAAATCTCTATTTTAACAATATTAGAAAGTAATAAACTACAACCCGATCCCAAACCTTAACCTGAACCCAATCTTTTTCAAGAGACTTTTTCTATGTGCATTCTTTTTCTGTGTGAGCACTTTTTGTGTTCAATTTATGACAGTGGTTTTTTTTTTCCTGTGCACAGTTTTTGGTGCTTTATTTCTGGTTAAGGCTTCTGTAAGGATTACAGCTCAGAAAACACTATGAGGCAGTATTACTCTATTACATGACACCATTATGAGTCAAAATTAATGACAGAAACTAACAACAAGTGGAAGAAGGCATGCCCCCTTAGCAAGATAGTTGATCATCAGTCTTAGGGAGACAAAAAACAAAGTGTTTCTGTAACACTGTGTCTGAAAGAAGTGCTTAAAGGCCATGTCAGAAAACTCAGGAATTGGCTTAGAGTTTCCCATTGGTCGAATATGCATAACGTTAAGCCCTAAAGAGAAAAAAAAAGTAATGACTAACACATTAAATAATAAATAGTGAATCCCTAAAAATACTTAGGAGTCCTGGTGTGGCAGGCACTGTGGGGGAAAAGCACTAGACCGCAAGGTCAGTTTGAAACACAAGGTTGGTGGTTCAATCTCACCAGCTGTTCCTTGGAAACCCTATTCGTTATGGATCTGAACCAACAATGACACTTTAAAGAAGAGACTTTAGAGAGTCTTCTTTAGAGAAAAATGCCTGAGAGTATATATAGCAAAAGGATTTTGCAGCTACTTCTACTCCCGTAAAGATTAACACCCTCGGAAACCCTGTACAGGGTCGCTATGGGTCGGACCCGACGCGACGGCACTTAACAACAACAACAACATAGTGGTAACTGAGTCTTAGGATTTTCAAAGGATCTAAAAACCATTAAGGTGAAAGGTAGGTGGGAACAGATTGTCAATTACAAAAGGAAAAAGGTTATCTTTACAATGGGGAGAGGACTGGTGGTTACCACCTTGACCAGTGATTGAATTATACTTGGACATCATCAATAAGGAATAAACTGACATTATGTACTACTGATCTGATGAAATAAAAACGTACACTTAAACAATTTTCCTTGTCTTAAGAGCTGCCTAAATCTGAATTCTGATTATTCAAGCTTAACAGAAACTAACAAGATCCAACAACCAAACCCATAACCTTTGTTTAGACTCTATAAAATTATAACAAAGCACAAACATACCAAACATAAAAAAGTCCTAGACACAAAAGACATTTGTAGACAACCATGACATTTTAGATATTAAATAGTAACCCAGTTTGATTCCTTTCTACAAAATTGGTATTGTGGATATATAAAACAACGTCCTTATTCTTAGGAATGCATGCTAAAGAATTCAAGGCAATGCTTCATGTTGTACACAATTGTTGCTGTTCGTGCTTTCAAGTTGGTTCCGACCTTGCAGTTGAGTGCTTATCCTATAGTGTCACACCAGACTAATGCTTACATGTGTGTTGTGAACCCAAGTTGTTGTTATTGTTGTTAAGTGCTGTCGAGTCGGTTCTGACCCATAGCGACCCTGTACAGGGTTTCCGAGGGTGTAAATCTTTACGGGAGTAGAAAGCCTCATCTTTCTCCCGCGGAGCAGCTGGTAGTTTCGAACCGCTGACCTTAAGGTTAGCAGCCCGATTCGTAACCATTACGCTACCAGAGCCCAAGTAAAGTGAAATTTTGAATAATTTCAATGCTTTCACTTAGATTCATCAGTTATTACCACTTTGCCACATTTGCTTTATTCCCTCTTTCTATAAAAAAAAATAAGAAAATCTTCAATGCATCAGCAAATATATTTTATTACTTGTATGCACACATACCAGAAGTTATACAACTAAAACAATATCTATTTGCTGAGGCATTTGAAGATTGTCAGGTTTTTAGAGAAAGAAGGAATAAAAGAATTTGACAAAATGGTAATAACCAATGAATCTAAGTAAAAACACTGAAATCATTGATGATTTCAGTTTACTTGGGTTCACAACCAATACCCTTGGGAACAGTAGCCAAGAAATCACTTTTCTTCAAAACTCGCATTAGCAGAAACCTTCCTTTATAACAAATGCCAACTTGTTTCTGTCTTACGGTGATTCTGTGACTTCTCAAAGTCAACCATCCCAATTTAAAAATAAGGAAACAGATAGATACTAAGAGAGGTGATGAGACTTGTCCATGGTCATATAGTTTAAAGCTGGCAGTTCAAACCCATCAGCCACTCCTTGGAAATCCTATCCAGGTCCCTAAGAATTGGAATTGACTTGAAGGCAGTTAACAACAACATTCACCTCTAGGAGCTCTGGCAGTAACTGCAAACTACAAGGTTGGTAGTTCAAACCCACCAACCACTAAGTGGGAGAAGGAGGCTGTGTGTTCCCATGAAGATTGACTGTGTTGAACACATACATCATCTTACGGGAACAGTCTCATCTTTCTCATGCTGAGTAGCTGGTGGGTTTGAACTGCTGACCTTGTGGCTAACAGTCCGCTGCTTATTTTGCAGTGCCACCAGAGCTCTCTTTTTTGGTTTTACCCAAAATCTGCTACAAAGAATCTCTTTAAACTGTTATTAAACAACAATGTCAGAATTTGAGTACTAAGGTGTGCCTAATTCAAGTCATGGTATTGTCAATCACCTCATATGCATAAGGAAGGCCAAAGAAGAACTGATGTCTTTGAATTAAGGTATTGGTAGTGAAAAATGTTGAATGGTAAAGAATGTTCAACATACCAGGGACAGCCAGAAGAACAAACAAACTTGTTTTAGAAGTACACCCAGAATGCTGCTTAGATGCAAGAATGGCGAGATTGTATCTTGAGCACTTTGGACACAGTATGAGAAGGGATCAATCCCAGGAGAAGGACATCATGCTTAGTAAAATAGAGAGTTAGCAAAAAACAAGGAAAACCTTCAATAAGAGTGACAGAGTGGCTTCAACAATGGGTACAATGTAACAATTGTGAGGATGGTGCAGGAGTAGGTAGTGTTTTGTTCTGTTGTATATAAGGTCACTATGAGTCAGGCATACAATACATTTTTTAAGTATTTCATGGGGATGGGGTATAATCAGCTGAATCTAGAGTACTATTTTAAAAGTCACAGGAACTGATGAACTGGGTGGAGCTTAGTGAGGATTGGGATCTATGAGTGGTCTCCCTTATTGTCCTCTCACCCACAATCCACTTCAGATAAGGGGAGTGTGCCCTATCTAATGAATCCTGCTAGGTTAAATTGCTTTCTTTTTTGTTAGAGTTTTGGAGTTGTGGGACTCCTGGTGTGGTACTACAGAATCAGCACTGGACTGTGAACCACAAGGTCAACAGTTCAAACACAACAGCTGCTCCTTAGAAACCCTATACAGGGTAACTGAGTCAGAACCAACTCGCCAGCACTTAACAGCAACAACAGAGCTGGGGGTGTGGGACTTACTCTGGTTGTATGGGCAGCTGTGGCAAATGTGTGGTGGTACCAAAGGGATGGGGGTGGGAAGTTAAGTACTGCCTGCTCAAAGCTAGCATTTGGGGGTATGGGAAGTGGAAAAAGAGGAGTACCAGAAAGCCAATCATGGGCTTGCAGGAGCTATAGGAGAGGGTGTGGAGGTGAGACTTGTAGACGTAGTTTACCCTCAATTGCTCTCCACCTGTATTCTCCTGCTCCTTCCCCATTCTTTTGAGTGAAAAAGAGGGAACAATATTGAAGCTGAGAGTAGATGATCTGTTCGAGAAATTGCTAGGGTGGACAGCACAGACAGATGGGTGGAAGGGGCTCAGCCTGGGAGTGCACAGCTGTGACTGGTAGCACTGATAAATGTGACTGTATTTGGGCAAAAGGATCATTATAGATGTAATTAAGTTAAATTGTGCTCTTGGAGGAATAAAACCAAAGAGACAATCATGCACATAGACCTCATGAGATGGAATACACAGAAATCAAATTAACTACATCTGCGGAAGAGACGAAGGAAAAGCTCCATATCATCAGTGAAAACAAGGCCAGAGACAGACTGTGAAACAGACCATCAATTGCTCATATGCAAATTCAAATGAAGCTGAAGAAAATGAAAACGAGTCCACAAGAGCCAAAATACTGCCATGAATATATCCCCTCTGAAATTAAGAGTTTATGTGAAGAATAGATTTGATACATTAAACACTAAAGACCAAAGACCAGAAGAGTTGTGGGATGACATCAAGAACATCATACAATAAGAAAGCAAATACTCATTAAGAAGACAAGAAAGAAGGATCAAAATGGATGTTAGAAGAGACACTAAAACTTGCTCTCCAGCACAGAGATGTTAAAGCAAATGGAAGAAATGAGGAGGTACAAGAGCTGAACAGAAAATTTCAAAGGTCAGCTCGATAAGGCAAAGTCAAATACTAAAACAAACTATGCAAAGATCTGGAGTCAGAAAACCAAAAGAGAAGAATGTTCAGCATTTCTCAAGCAGGAGGAACTGAAGAAAAAAATTCAAGCCTCAAAACTTGTTATTGAAGGATTCTCTGGGCAAATTTTTGAACAATGCAGAAAGCATCAAAAGAAGATGGAAGGAATACAGAGTCACTGTACCTAAAGGAAATGGTTAATATTCAACTGTTACAAGAGGTAACATACAGTCAAGAGCCAATGATACTGAAGGAGGAAGTCCAAGGTGCATTGAAGGAATTGGCAAGAAAAAGGCTCCAGGAATTGATGGAATAAAAACTGAAATCTTTTAATAAAGTGAGGCAGCACAGGAGGCACTCACTCATCTCTGCCAAGATATCTGGAACACAACTATCTGGCAGATGATTGTAAAGAGATCCATATTTGTGCCCATTCCAAAGAAAGATGACCCAACAGAATGCGGAAATCATCAGAGAGTATCTGTGATATCCCATACAAATGAAGTTTTACTAAGGGCTGCCAACCTCAAGGATAGCAGTTTGAAACTACCAGCGGTTCTGCGGGAGAAAGATGAGGCATTCTGTTCCCATAAAGATTTACAGCCTTGGAAACCCTGTGCAGGGTCACTATGAGTTGGAACTGATGCCACGATACTTAACAACAACAACAAAGGTAATAAAGAAATAGCTGAAAGCATACATTGACAACTTCCAGAGGTTTAAGCTGGATTCAGAAGAGGTCGTGGAATGAGGGATATCACTGTTGATGTCTGATGGATCTTGGCTCAAAGCAGAGAATACCAGAAAGATGTTTACCTGTGCTTTATTGACTATGTAAAAGGCCTTTGACTGTGTGGATCATGAAAAATTATGGACAACACTGTGAAGTATGAGTATTCCTGAACACTTAGTTGTGCTCATGAGGAATTTGTGCATGGACCAAGATGCAGATGTTTGAACAGAACATGGGAACAATGAATGGTTCAAAATTAAGAAAGGTGTGTGACAGGGTTGTATTCTTTCACCGTTACTTATTCAACCTATATGCTGAGCAAATAATCCAAGAAGCTGGGTTCTATGAAGAAAAACGTGGCATCACAATTGGAGGAAGACTCATTAACAACCCATGATATGCAGATGATACAACCTTGTTTGCTGAAAGTGAAGAGGACTTAAAATACTTTCTAATGAAGATCAAAGAGCACAGTCTTCAGTATAGATTGCGTCTCAATGTAAAGAAAACAAAAATCCTCACCACTGGACCAATAAACAATATTCTTATCAACAGAGAAAGGATTGAAGTTGTTAAAGACTTCAACCATCAACACTCATGCAAGCAGCAGTCATGAAACCAGACATCGATGTATTGCATTAGACAAATCTGCGGCACAAGACCTTTTTAGTGATGAAGAGCAAAGATGTCAACTTGAGGACTAAGGTGCATCTGACACAAGCCGTGAGTCATATACCTGCGTAAGCTGGACCCTGAATGAGAAGACCGTGGAAGAATTTATGCTTTTGAGTTATGGTGTTGGAGGAGAATATTGAAAGTGCCATGGGCTGCCAAAAGAACCAACAGATCTGTGTTGGAAGAAGTGCAGCCAGAGTGCTCCTTGGAGGCCAGGATGGCCAAACATCGTCTCTCATACTTCAGACATATTGTGAGGAGGGACCAGCTACTGGAGAAGGAAATCATGTTTGGTAAGGTGGAGTGTCAGAGAAAAAGAGGAAGACTCCCAGTAAAATGGACTGGCAAAGTGGCAGCATCAATGGGCTCAAGCGTGGCAACCGTTGTTGAGTTTGGCCCAGGACCAGGCAGTGTTTCGTTCTGTTGTGCATAGGGTTGCTGAGTCGGTGCCAACTCAATGACATATAACAACAACGACTATCATCAAGTCAATTGCAATTCATAGCGACCCTACAGGACACAGCAGAAATGTTACACAGGTTTTCAAACACTGTGGGTCTTTGCAGGAGCAGACACATCTCCTTTCTCCTATGGAGCAGTAGGAGAGCCTGAACTTCTGACTCTGTGGTTAACCCACTGCATCACCAGGGCTTTTACTCGATTTGTTGTTGTTAACTGTGGTTCTGTCGAATCCTACTCATACTGACCCTGTATATGGTTTCTGAGGAGCAGCTGGTGGGCTTGAAGTGCTGACTTTGTAGGTCAAAGCCCAGCACTTATCCTACAGTGCCACACACTAATCCAATATTCGCCCACCAGCTCCTTGGAAATCCTATACAGAGTTCCTATGAGTTGAACTTGACCAGACTGCACTTTACAACAACAACCATCCAATATGGCTGGTGCCCTTACAAGAAGGGAAGAGGCAGAGAAAAAAACAAGACACAAGGAAAATATAATGTGACATCAGAGGCAGAGACTGAAGTGAATGCTAAGGACGACTTCCATCAAACACCAGGAGCCAGATGTGCAAGAAAGGCTCTTTCGCTATAGCTTTCAGAGGGAGTATGGTGCTGCCCACACCTTAGTTTGGACGGCTACAAATTTCTAGTGTTGTAATTTCAGCCAACCTCCTCTCCTCTCTCCCTCCCTAAGAATCAAACAACATAATACACTGATCATATGTGCTACAAAAGACAACTTTTTTCAAAAGCTAAGATGTCACCATAAGGACTAAGATGTTCCGGATGGAAATCATGGCATTTCTAATTGTCTCTTATGCTGGGCACCAAGGAAAAGCACAGAACTGAGGCTTCTGCGTTATGGTGTTGATGAATACAGAATATACCACGGACTGTCAGAAGAATGAACAAACCGGTCTTAGAATAAGTACAGTCAGAATGCTGCTCAGAAATGAGGATGGATGGGAGACTTTGTCTCATATAGTTTGGACATATGTAAGATGAGTCCAGTTTTTGGTGTAACTGACATCATGCTTAATAAAGTAGAGGGTAAGTAATACAGAGGAAGACCCTGAATGAAGTGGACAGACACAGTGGCTGCAATAATGGACTCAACCCTAGCAAGAATTGTCAGTGGTCCTGGACTGAACAGTGTTTCAAGCTGTGAAAGATGGCTATGAGTTGGAACTAACTGGATGGAAGGTATCTAACAACAACAAATGAACAGCACAGTGTTCACTGTGTAATTCTTCTCTGTAGAATGAAAATCATTGACATTTCTAGTCTTGTCTCGATCTGCACCTATGTATTCTATACTCCAAACAAATACCCCATCCCTGCTTCGTGAAATACGAGCACCCAGAGTAGGATCTGGGATAGATTGTTGTTGTTAAGTGCCGTCAAGTCGATCCTGACCCATAGGGACCCTGTACAGGGTTTCCAAGGCTGTAAATCTTGACAGGAGTAGAAAGCCTCATCTTTCTCCCACTAAGTGCCTGGTAGTTTCGAACTGCTGACCTTAAGGTTCACAGCCCGATTCGTAACCACTACGCTACCAGAGCTCCTTAGAGACATGTAATCTATGAGAAACAAAAAAGTTATTTGCCAGGCTAGACATCCACACAAAGTTGTTACAGGGAAAAACTGCAAAAGTTAGCATGAATTCTCCAAGTAACAAGACATAGTATTAGGGGCTAAAAAATGTACAGGGGCACATGTCTACAAAATGCAGTATTTAATCACTGTAATTCTCAAAATGATCTTCAACTGTAATTTAGCAAAACTAGTACACAAAGTAAACACAGATTTTAGTGATTATACTTCTTTAGGGAAAAAATATGATTAGTTAAGGCTAGTAAAGCTGTCTGTCCTGCCAAGACAGATGTACTACATATGTATCATCTTAGGGATTTTTAGAAAAGGGTAACTGGTGCTTTAAGATCATACATTCCTAATTATAAATATGAAAAAGCAGCTCTTCAGGGTCTAAAATAATTAACATATATGTCAGTGGTATTCCCTGAGCGTTAACTGTTAACTGTTGAAGTTCACATGGAAAAGTCAAGAAAGAAATCATTCCACACTGTGATTCCACTATCACAATAGGCACATACACACATTTAAGGTTGTTAAGTGCTATGGAATCTATTTCGATTCACAGCAATCCTGTATAGGGTTTGAGCCACCAATCTTGTGGTTAGCAGTCCAGTGCTTATCCTACAGTTCCATACCAGAACTCTTACACAGGTTCTTACGAGCAGCTGGTGAGCTTGACCTGCCAACCTTGTGGTTCAAACCAACTTGGCAGTCTAACACTAACCCTCAGCATCACACCAGCACCCCTATATTTATGTTAACACCTATCAATTAATTAAATTCTTGCTCTCTAAAGATAGTCCTAGGGGAGGGGGGAATCAAGAAAACTTCTAATATTAAGTCTCTTTTTAATTTCTTTACCCACTTAACAATAACCCAGGTTATCAGTCTTACCAGAATAAGTGACTGCTGTGGTACTGTAAGTAGCACTCTGGGTATAGGATGGCACCACAGTGGCCGCAGCTGCTACTGGCTGTACGGTGGAGGATACAGGATAAATGGAGAAAGTAGTGGTAGCTGGACTTGGTGTGGCTGGTTTTATGGCTGTCACTTGTCGAGTTTGCTGAGCTTGAGTATATTGAGTTGCACCTTGGCTATAACCTGCTTTAGGAGCTAAATAGGAAGAGACATCAGAAAATTAGAAGAGTAAACCACTGTAGTCACTGCACCAATATCCTTAAAATCCAGAACATATATAAGCGTTGTTAAGTGCCATCAAGTTGGTTCCAACTTATAGTGAACCGATACAGAGTTTCTGAGGCTGTAAACCTTTGAAGGAGCAGAAAGCCTCATGTTTCTCCTGTGGAGTGGCTGGTAGACTCCAATTGCCAACCTAGTGGTTTACATTCCAGTGTTTATCCTACACTCCCACATGTAAGCATTATTAACTGTCAATTTTATGCCAGTAATTTCTTCTTGGTAAAAAGGGGTAAAATTATTATTACAAAAATGAATTAACATTATGTCCATGTAAATTAATTTAATATGAATAGTCTTTCTCAAACACTTTCCATATACTACAAAATGGTTATTTGAACAAAATTTTAAACTTAACTGAAATGACAGAACTAATTACAATTGGTACAAATAAGTTTTCAGAAAAGGTATGTGTTGTTTGCTTAGGCTAGCCAGAAAAAGTTATGCTTAAAGTTGGACTTAGAATGAAGACAGTCTCAAAGTACGTATTTCAATTCATTATAAAAACCTTAAAATTTAATTGCTTAACTTATTCATATGCCACTGCATTTTACTGATTTATCTGTAGTGAATTTCAATGTAACTCTAACTAACAGGATGCTATTGACCTAACTTAATTCACAAAGGCCGACAGCTTGAGTGCAGTTGCTCTTAAATGGCTATCATTAAAGTCTCTTCTAAGCTTTCTATCTTTGACCATATTCAAAACAAATTTATACACCTACTATTTACTTACCAACTCTATTGTTACCCAAACACTTCACATTTATGACAATAGTAAAACATCTACTATCTGATTAGTCTGAGCATTAAGGACATATGTCTGGCACTAATGGATGTTGATATGTGAGGTGAACGCAACATTGGCTATGATGGTTAAGGAACGTAGTCAACTAGGCTGGATGACGTTGCACAGTGGTTTGCCAGTTATGTAATGTGTTCATTCTCCCTTTTTTGCATAACATCGATTTTCACCTTAGGTCTTTGGAACTTAATCATGTCTAAAAGCGAGGAGTGTGTATATTTAAGAATCTTGAAAGGATTATTACCAATCAATAAATTAGTAATTAGTCACTAATTGTCGAGAGCTGCCAAGTCAGTTCCAACTCATATGGACCCTGCATAGGGTTTCCAAGGAGCCATGGTGAGTTTGAACTGCTGACCTTGTGTTTCAAACCAACCTTGAGGTCAAGTGCTTATCCTACAGTGCCACACCAGGAGTCCTTATTAATCATACAAATGTAATTTCTGAGAAAGCCCCAACTATCAGGAGGCCAAATTAACATATACTCAATTAAAGGACCCATACATATACAGCATTTAAAAAAGTTTATAGAACTTTCATTGTTTCCAGTATGAAATCTGATCCACACATTACAGCTGTAAATAACATTAGAAGAAACTAATGTTAAAGAAGAGTTAAATGACCTACAAAAGGCACATTGTTAATGTCATAACTTAAAATAACTGTATCAGTGTTGCCTGACTGTTTAACTCATGCTTTTGTGTACAATTAAGACTGGCAATTAACTAGGCAATTGAATATACTTTAAGCATCACATCAACAGAGCAGAGACTGTAAGAGAAAAAATCATGTTTATTATAGTTCAAGATACTTTAATATTACTTTTAAGAAATTCAAAATCTTAAAACTAAAAAGGACCCTAAAAAAATATATGGGTTAACTACCTTTGCCATAGGAAAAGAGATGAAGAAAGGTAAAAATCTCATGTTCGTGCTAGTATTAAAGCCAATACTGGAAGCCAATTCTATTTTTTCCTAATCAAAGTCTCTACTAACACCTTCAGTGATTAAAAAAAAAACCAACCAAATATATATATAAAGGAGTTACCTATTTTCAGAAGTCATCTTTTAGTCTACAAGTATGTACATTACATAAAATTGTATTTGATGTTAATGGTAACCAGTAACGGAACCCACTTTAACTAGAGATCAATTCAAAATATGGACCCTTAACATTTCCATTAGTTACAAGGCCAGTTGGCAATATGTTCTGGGTATTTCAGACAAAGAAAAGAATGTAGCCAAAAGTTACTAATACAGCTTCCTCTGTAAGGCTTCTCTCCAATCCCCAGCTCCTCTACAAGGCCTGTAGAGGAAGGGAACTGTAAACTGAAGACAAAAACTGGTGTATATTTCCAGAAGAGAATGACCTGGTTATGAATTGTCTACATGACCTTCTCTCTGTGATCCAAAGGCATTCTAGCAGAGAAAGAAAAGGACATGGCTAGAACCTGCCTCCAAGGTGACATACAAATGAGTTAGATGAACTCAACAGCATGCCTTCATTAAAAATACACACTGATTCATGTATATTTCAATAGTTTACAGTGAAACTCACCTGTCTGATAGTAGGTTTCAGCAACAGAAGGCTGAGGCTGGGCAGCAGCAGCTACAGCAGCAGCAGTTGCTGTTGGTTGTTGGTAGTACTGTTTACTGTCATAAGCTACGGCAGGGGCTGTGGATCTTACATATGAGTATGAATCCTAATGAAAAAGAATGAAAGAAAATCTTGCATGAGTGAAGTGGCAGGGAAAACAAACATCTTAACTATATAAAAATATAACAGAAAAAACCTAAAATACTAGGAACCCAGATCTAGACATGTTGTTAAGTACCATCGTGTCAGTTCTGATGCAACGACCCTATAGATGGTTTCCAAGGAGTAGCTGATGGTTTGAACTGCCAGCCTTACAATTAAGCTGGTTGCTAGCAGTCTAGTGCTTATACTAGATAGTCAAATTCAATACAAAAGAGATTCATCTTGGATGTCATCATATAAGATTAAAACCATTTCAAGCAGTAGGTTTAGATTCTACAATCAGAAAATTCACTGAAACATCTTAAAGCAAGTAAAAATTTTCTTCTACATTCAGGACACTTTTACTTTAAAGCTGGACCGCACAGTATTAGAAAAGAGTATCTATGTTCTCAGCATTGTGATTACTACAGCTGTTATTTTATATACTACTAAAGGAGCTCTGGTAGCATAGTGGTTACGAATCGGGCTGCGAATCTCAAGGTCAGTGGTTTGAAACTACCAGCCGCTCCGCGGGAGAAAGTTGAGGCTTTCTACTCCCGTAAGGATTTACACCCTCGGAAACCCTGTACAGGGTTGCTATGGGTCGGCTCCGACTCGAAGGCACTTAACAACAACAACAACCCTTTAAAAAAGGAGCTCTGGTAGCGTAGGGGTTACGAATCAGGCTGTGAACCGCAAGGTCAGCAGTTCGAAACTACCAGCTGCTCCGCGGGAGAAAGATGAGGCTTTCCGCTCCCGTAAAGATTTACAGCCTCAGAAACCCTGTTCAGGGTCGCTATGGGTCGGAACCTACTCAACAGCACTTAACAATGACAACAACAACCCTTTAAAAGAATTGTGAGTTAAGACCTTCCAGGTGGAGGTGGAAAAGACGAAGGGGGCTCAAGAGAAAAGGTAATACTATATATGAGGAGGATTTGAAAAGTTCATGAAAATGCATTTTAAAGATAATGGAATGTTTCCACAAATTTTGAAGCTCCTTGCATGAAAAGCACCAAGACAGTAAAACATCAAGGTAAGTATGAGTGAATTCTGGTGCTGCAAAAAGTGAGGAGTGGGCGGTTTGGCAGGAGGGCCTAGAAAATGATGGCTCATCAACCCAACTAAAGACAATGGGAATAAAAAAAAAAAAAGACAATGGGATTTATTATATTGTCTCAGCTTTTAAGTGCCATTGAGTCGGTTCCGACGCATAATGTGGTCCTATATACGGTTTCCAAGAAACAGCTGGTAGGCTTGAACTGCTGGCCCCGTGGTCAGCAATCCACTGTTTACCATACAGCACCATACCAGGAGTCTGCTATATTGTCTCTGGTGACATAATAAAAACTACATATGTCAAAAGGAATTCTGTTCAGTAACTTAACATATTATTAATAGCAAATACTAAGATTTTTGATTCATACATCAATTTCTTACTTTACAAAGTAAACCTTTATGCTTTAGGAAGAATATGGAGAAACTGGGGCAAGTCCGGAATGATCAGAAGTTTAAGATTCTTTAAAGCTAACAACAAAAACAATAAACGACTCAAAGGAATTAAGACAAATTTTATTAAATAGCCTAGTAAAGCTAGTATTATTTTAAAATTTGTTGTTGTTGTTAAGTGCCATCAAGTCGGGTCCGACCCATAGCGACCCTGTACAGGGTTTCCGAGGGTGTAAATCTTTACGGGAGTAGAAAGCCTCATCTTTCTCCCGCATTATTTTAAAATAGCATATTATAAAGAGAATAAACACCTTTATGTTCTCATGAGATTGAATAAGCAGCAACTGAATGAAGCATGATCAATTTGTTGCATACTAGGAATTTCCACTCTTGATAATTTGAAAAATGACACTATGTAATTTGTTTGTCCTATGCAGTTTAGGAAGGAGCTCTGGTGGCATAGTGGTTACGAATTGGTTATGAATCAGGCTGCTAACCTCAGGGTCAGTCAGCAGTTCGAAACTACCAGGTGTTCTGCGGAATAAAGATGAGGCTTTCTGCTCCTGTAAAAGATTTACAGCCTTGGAAACCCTGTACAGGGTCGCTATCGGTACATAACAACAACAACATATAGTTTAGGAGTACTGGTGTAGCACTGTAGGTTAGTGCACTGGACTGCAAAGTCACTTTGAACTGCCAAGGTCAGTGATTCAAGCTCACCAACCAGCTGCTCCTTAGAAAGAAAGCAGGATTGCTATGGGTCAGACTGACTCTACGGCACTTAACATGTAGTTTAGGTTCTCAAAATAGCAGGCATGGCTTTGCTCCAATGAATATATAATGCCTTAGAACAAACAAGGGTCATCAGCTGAAGTGTTCGTTTTTCTAAAAAAAAAAATTGGGGTGAAATTTACATATTTAACCAGCAATTACTGTAAGACTTACATGAAAGCCAATATAGATATAAATTAGAGGAGAATGGACAATGGTGGGGAAGAGGGGGTATTTAGTTTAAAATACTAACAAGGAAACTTGATGGTTGGACTATGCCCCCAAACGAACTAAGAATACATGTTTGTTTTCCTCTGTCATTAAGGTATATTTTAGAAGTCCAAAATATGAAAAGCACTGGCTTGGCTATTTTGTCATAGAATGAGGCCATGTAATGAGACCAAAGGAAGAGATACTAATTAAGTAAAATAAAAGATCTTGGGAACTTGGTTCTCTGTCCTTTTGAACTCTCCATAGAAAATTTCCAGATCAAACAGAATTCTACTGGCCCCATCTCCATCAATTTTGTTCAAAATCCAAATTGTAAGAGATAACAAAAGCTTTTAAAGGCTGGCTTGGAAATTGTGTGCTTCTTGCTGTTAGTGAGGGGAAAAATCCGCCCAATGTTTAACTTTTGAAAGCACCGTATCTGAAAGGAAGGCTATCCAATAGAGTCCAGTGTTATCTTCTTCCTCCTGTTTTATTATCAGGGTGAAATGCCCTTAAAGATGTAATGGGCCTTATTTGACTTCCATTTAAGGTTGTGTCTGCTCAGCTATGACTGCCCTGGTTCTGGCTCCATGCCCTTTGTTTTGTCCAGGAGGGAGCGTGCTCAGAAAGACTGATCTCCCTGAGGCCCCATCATTCTTCCCCCACAGAGCAGGTCACTGGTTTAAGCCCAGCAAGTTGTTTCTGAGCCAAGCACAGCTGTTGGTGGAAGACTGCTGAGACATGATGATGAGGGGTTCCCACTTGCAATCCCCTCTCCCTGAGTATTTGTCATTTTGTGCCATAAGTGACCTCCAGTGTGCTCTGATTTTCTTTGTAATAAAGCTTTCCGTGATGGTCAATCCCCACACAACACCTCCCAAAACAAACAAAAAGCCAAAGACTCTGGAGACTAGCAGCTTTCTTACCTGGTAATTCTGTGTGGTCGCTGGCGGTGGTGGGGGTGGTGCTTCTTGTTGCCTCTGGGTATAACCATAGTCAGTTGCTGAGTGTGCAGTGGGGTAGCCTCCATAAGCAGCAGCTGTTGCAGCAGCTGCCACGGCCACTGGAGCAGGCCTGGCAACTGCCACGGTGGCGGCTGCTGGTGCGTAGGCAGCAGTGACTGTGTGAGCAGCTACCGGAGCCTGATGCACAGTATAGCTAGCAACTGTAGTTGGATGAGAATAGGCTACACCCGAAGCTGGTTGCTGGCTAGATCACAGAGCACAAAAATAAACAAAACACAACTTAAGTTTAGAATTTAAAGTTCAATCAAGTTAAATAAAAAGTACAATGACAAGTAATCTAATCCTGGGCTAAGTTAGATCAAATATCTGAATGGACCAAACAATCTACTCCAGACCCTATTTATTAGGGTTTTATCATTTTCATCCCTTAAGCGCACACACATTATGCTTCAGACTACAGATCCAGGGTGGGAAACGACTGGCCTGTGGTCCGTTTTGTTGTTGTTGTTAAGTGCTGTTGAGTCGGTTCCGACCCATAGTGACCCTGGTACAGGGTTTCCGAGGAGCGGCTGGTGAGCTTTAACAGCTGACCTTGCAGTTCAAAACTGACTTTACAGTCAAGTGCATTAACCCACAGTGCCATAGGCCCGTAAAATCATTTAGTCTGGCCCTGCCAACGCAATCGCAGTTCCAGCCATCACAAATGCTGCTGCTGTTGTTGTTAAGTGCTGCAGAGTCAATTACAAATCATAGCAACCCTGTATAGGGTTTCTAAGGAGTGGCTGGTGAACTTGAACCTCCAACTTTGTGGTTCAAACTGACTATGCAGTCCAGTGCATTAACCCACAGTGCCATACCAGGACCATCACATTAGGGGTGAGTTAACTATAACCCATGAGTGATGTTATAAATGTTGGCAGAAAAATGGTTCCCCACCCCTGCTATAGATCATACTACAAAGGATAAAAAATTGGGATAATAAGCAGTATTAGAAACAAAAACAGATGGATTAAGCTAAGAATTTTCCAAGGTATTTAATTCTATGTAAAATTACATTTTATAGTTCATAAAAGTCTACAAAGAAATCATGATCAAAAAATTCCAATTACGAAGAAAAATTCAGCAGAAATTATTATCAAAGTTAGCATAAATTCCTATAATTCTAGAAGCAACAGTTTTCAACTAGTGGTGATTTTATACCCCATGGAATATCTGACATGTCTGAAGATATTATTGTCTCACAGTGGGGAAAGTAGGGGCTTTTCTACTAGAATATAGCAGGCAGAGATCAGGGATGCTATTACATATCCTACAATTTACAGGGCAATTCCCACAAAATATTACCCGAAGAGCAGGATTAATGAAAGGAGATGGGGATGTAGCTCTCATGTGGTACAATAGTGAATAATTATTATCAGGACTGAAGCTGTGAGGGTTGGAAATGTAAAGGAAGACGTTTGTAGCAAAAGGAGGGGAGTGGTTGACTTTGCAGGTCTGGAGCAGACGCCCCTGGGACCATCAAGGGAGAAGAGAGGAGTGCCGGACCCTAACCAGAGAAACAGTGGCGCCAGAGATGGAGGCAGAGAAGATGACATGGAGAGATGGAGTGGTTGGGGACGCTAGACCCAGAGAGGGAGAGGGGCTGTGTGCTGATGACCAAGGGGCAGGCTTGTGGGGTGTACCCTTTGGTTGGTTGATGGAAGAAAAAAAAAAAAATTACCCCAAAAAATGTCAACAGTACCCAAAAAAATGTCAATAGTAGCGAGTTTCAGAAATGCTACTCTAGGGTACAAAACCTACAATTAAATGCTATTTTAGAAAAAAATTTCCAACTTACAGAGTTTCATTATACACATACTGTTAATATGTTAAAAAGAAAAAAAGGAGACTAAGACAGATACTTTGAAAGTATACTTTGAACCCAAAAAGGCAAAAACATTTTTCAAAAAAGTGAATCAAATTAATTTCCAGCTAAGATTCCTCAATTTTAAGATTGAGAACCTATGTCATATAGAATCAAATGTGGCACTGGAGGATCAGCAGTAGACTGGGAATCGCAATGCCAGCAGTTCAAACCCACCAGCTGTTCCACTTAACAACAGAAAACAATAGATTTTAGAATGTGAATGCTATCTGTTTTTTGGAGATTACTTGATTAATAAACTCAACAATCACTACAGCAGAAACCCCTTATAAAAAAAGGAGAGCTTCAAAAGCTATTTGTTGTTGTTGTTGTTGACTACAAATTTTAATATGAGCAAATAGTTGAGAATACAGCTGTTAAGGAAAAAATAAAACACCTGATACAAATTGAAATTACACCAATAAACTAGTGTATTTGAACTATGGGGTTATTTTGTAAGGATCCTTTTCTTTTGCACTGCTGTGCACAATACCAGAGAAATGTGGTATACAATTAAATCCAGAGTCATCATATTCTAACTGTATTAGGGAAAACACTGATAAAAGAGGCTATGTCCAAAGGAAATAAGTATGAAACTCATAGATCTGGGTGTTATTTTATATAACTGGAGATCTTTGGGACATTCACTCTTAAAAAGCTGACTGGGGAAATATGATAGATGCCTACTAACAGAGAGACTTACTCCAAGCCGTTCAAGAGAATAGAACTGGAACCGATGGGTGGAAGTTACAGGGTGTCAGATTTCAGCCCAATATGAAAAAGGGAAACAAACAATTAAATTAAAACAAAACAAAAACCTTAAATCTTAGAACAGAACCCAAAGGAACTTATGATTTCTATTTGGCTGAGGTTCTCTGTATTTTGATACTAAAATTAGTATTTTCTACATCTAGGCCAATTATGGATCCTGGTGTGGTGCTGTAGGATACGCAGTGGACTGCTAATCACAAGGTTGGCAGTTCAAACCCACCAACTGTTCCCTGGAAGCCCTATACAGGGTTGCTGTAAGTCAGAACTGATTGGACAGCACTTAACATAATGCCAATTATATTACTGCTTGTCTAACAGTTTGTCGTACTAAGGTGGCTTACATGTTGCTGTGATACAGGAAACTACATGATCAATATTTTAAATACCTGTACGGTCCCCAATGGTGGACGGGTTTTAGCTGAGCTTCCAGATTAAGACTGGAAAGGAGAGGCAGTCTACTTCTGAATGTTTACCCACCGAAAATCTTAACAATAGCAGTAGTGAACGGTCAGCACCAGAATATAGAATATTGAAACATTATGAGTAGCACCAGATAACAGTGCCTGAAGATGAGCCCCTCAAGTTGCAAGGTACTCAAATATGACTGGAGAAGAGCTGCCTCCTCAAGAGTTGACTACGATGACATGAATGGAGTAAAGCTTTCAGGACTTTCATTTGTTGGTGGAACACAACTAAAAATGAGTAGCAACAGCTGTTGATGTTAGATGCCATCGACTCGGTACCAACTTACAGCAACCCTATGCACACAGAATGAAACACTGCCCAGTCCTAGGCCAACCTCATTATTTTTGCCACACTTGAGCCCACTAATGTGGCCACTTTGCCAATCCATTTCGCTAGAGGTCTTCCTCTTTTCTTTGACACTCCACCTTACTGAACATGATATCCTTCTCCAGCAACTGGTCCCTCCTGACACTATATCCGAAGTACGATAGATGAAGTGTTTGGCCATCCGTGCCTCCTAAGAGCACTCTGGCTGCACTTTTTCCAACACAGATCTGTTGGTTCTGTTGGCAATCCATGGTACTTTCAATATTCTCCTCCAACACCAAAACTCAAATGTATCAATTCTTCTACGGTCTTTCTTATTCACTTTCCAGCTTTCAATGCATATGAGGTTACTGAAAATAACCTTAGTCCTTAGGCTAACATCTTTGCACTTCAACACTTGTGCAATAGATTTGCCTACTGCAATACGTCATGATTTCTTAACTACTGCTTCCATGAGTGTTGATGGTTGATCCAAGAAGAATGAAGACCTTGACCACTTCAATCTTTTCTCAATTGATAAGAATGTTGTTTACTGGTCCAGTGGTGAAGATTTTTGTTTTCTTTACACTGAGATGCAATCCATACCGAAGGCTATGGTTTTTGATCTTCATCAGTAAGTATTTCAAGTCTTCACTTTCAGCAAGCAATATTGCAACATCTGCATATCACAGGTTGTTAATGAGTCTTCCTCCAATCATGATGCCACGTTTTTATTCATGTAACCCAGCTTCTCGGATTATTTGCTCAGCATACAGGTTAAGTAAGGTGAAAGAACACAATGCTATTGCACAACTTTCTTAAAAAAATTTAAAAGGTTTTATTGTGAATTATGTGCTAGTTTACATGGGAGAACATTAGTTTCACATTCATCCTAGCATATATCGTTTCATTGCCATGGTTACAATCCCCTCCATGCATCATCAACCAACCAAAGGGTATACACTACAAGCTTGCCCTCGTCATCAGCACACAGCCTATCTCCTTCTCTGGATCTCAAGTCCCAGCCGCTCCATCTCTCTACTTTATCTTCTCTTTCTCCATCTCTGGCATCACTGCTTCTCTGGGTAGGGTCCCGCTCTCCGCTCTTTTCCTTGATGGTCCCAGGGACCTCCGCTCCTAGACTGAAAAGTCAATCACTCCCCTCCTGTACAACAACTCTACCTTTATATTTCCAACCCTCACAATCAGTCCTGATAGCAATTATTCACTATTGTATCACAAGAGACCTATCTCAGACAGATTCAATACTACTCAGTGGAGATTTTACCTTCCTCCACCCCCTCTGGATCTAGGCTCCCTCTTGAAAGCTTGTAAACCAGTCACTTCTTGCCTTTGTAACCCCCTCCCCCTTTTGGGTAGCCAATGTCCAAGTTACCCATCCCTGTCTACTCTGTGTATGGGGGGAGTGGGAATGATCCTTGCTGTAAAGACTTATTCCCTCTTTTGAGCTACTGCATCCATAGGTGTAGGTCAACTTCATCAAATTGTATCAGATTACTCTTCTTTCTTCTTCTAGTTGAGTTCTGATCATCCTGTCAACGAAGCCAGGTCAAGTGGGTATTATCTGCAAGTGTGGGTGTTCTTATGCTTATGGTCTCTTTTCTTATCAGCTGGACACTTGACTCTCCAGTCTAGTTCTCTGTGACTATGTCACTGACTCTGGGCCCAAGAGTCCCCAGGTCTTGCCACACTGTTGGCCAACCAGGTCTCTACCGGGGTTCACAGGAAATCTATTGAACGTTGTAAGGGCTTAGCTCGCAGCTCCATTGCTATTTTCCCCTCACTTTCCCTTATCAGTGACGGAACACTGTCACCAATCAGAGCGTGTAATCCCATTGAGTCTTAGTCTTGGAAGGGGGTTGCCCTGAGGGGACCTAACCACTTGTCTTGATGTCTCCTGGGCGTGCAACTTGCTTGTTCTTGTTGTAATCAGGCGGACTGCCTATATTGTTTTGTATTTTTCCTACGGGTCTTTCTTTCAAGAAGTATCTTCCGTTCTTCTAGCCGCTCCAGGCTGGTCTGCTTGGCCTTTCAAGTGGAAATTTCCCACCTCAGAAGATTCTGGATGGGGTTCAGGATTCCACCTATGGGATTATGTAATGCAGAGACTCTACAGGAAGCCTCCTTCACTGGGCACATTTTAGCCCCATTTTAGGTATTCCAATCAGTTATAGGCAGAAGACGGACTTACAAGCTTTCTATGGTGATATTTCTAGCTATTCCTTTCTCCCCCCCTCAAGTGTCTATTTTATAATAGTAGACAAGGGAAACCAAGATTCAAAAGACAACCAAGCATCTTAACATTATTTCCTCCTTTTCCCCCATTCTAACCATGTCTCAATTCCTGTATCCCAGAGCCCTGTTGTTCCAAGGTTGTGCATACATCATTCTTTACCTCTGTCCCACTTAGCCCATGCAAACCTGCCTGTTTTTCTGTCTGCTTTGTTCTTTCTTTCCCCTCCCCCCCTTCTTGTGTATTGCCCCCATCCCTAGCACTCAAACTATCCTGTGTCTATTCCTTACCCTGTTCTCCACCTGCCCCTCCCTCCCCTCAACTCATCCCCCACATCCCAGCAACAAGCAATGAACACCCCCCGCCCCTTACTACGGGTTCTTTTTCTTAGTCTTTTATAGTAGTGGCCCTATGCAGTATTTCTCCTTTTGTGACTGACATATTTCCCCAGGAGCTCTGGTAGCATAGTGGTTATGAATCAGGCTGCAAACCTTAAGGTCAGACATTCAAAACTACCAGCTATTCCATGGGAGAAAGATGAGGCTTTCTGCTCCCACAAAGATTTACAGCCTCGGAAACCCTGTACAGGGTCGCTATGGGTTGGAATCTACTCGACAGTACCTAACAACAAATTTTACTGAACAAAATGTTGTCAAGTTTCATCCATGTTAATGCGGTGGCTTGCAGCTTCCTTGTTATTCTTCAAGGTAGCATAATATTCCATTGTATGTACCACAGTTTATTTATCCATTCTTCAGTTGATGGGCACTTAAGCTGTTTCCGTCTTTTTGCTACTGTAAATAATGCTGCTATGAACACTCTGTGTATATATCTACTTGTGTTATGGCTTGTATTTCTTGTTCTTTAGGGTAAATACCAAGTAGAGGAATTGCTGGATCAAAAGGTATTTCTATTTCCAGCATTCTGAGGAAGTGCCATATTGCATTCTAGAGAGGTTGGACCATTTTGCAATCCCACCAGCAATGCAGGAGTGTCCCGTCTCTCCACCTCCCCACCAGCATTTATTGTCCTCTAATTTTTTTATCTTTGCTGTTATTGCTGGTATGAGATGATACCTCATTGTTGTTTTGATTTGCATCTCTCTAATTCAAGTGTGGCAACTGTAGTGAGGTTGGCCTAGGATCGGGCAGTGTTTCGTTCTGCTGTGCATAAGGCCGCTATGAGTCAGTACCGACTCAAAGGCACCTATTAACCACAACAGCAATGGCTAATGATTGTGAACATTTCTTTATATGTTTATTGGGTGCCTGGATCTCCTCCTTGGTGAAGTGTCTGTTCATGTCCCATGCCCATTTTTTAATTGGGTTATTTGCCTGTTTCTTGTAGAGGTGTTGTAGTTTCCTATATATTTTAGAAATAAGTTCCTTGTCTTGTATGTCATTGCAAAAGATTTTTTCCCATTCTGTGGGTTCCCTTTTTACTCTTCTGGTGCACATAAATTTTTAATTTTTAGTATGTCCCAATCATCTATTTTCTCTGCTTTTGTTTGGGTAGTTTTCAAAATGTTTGGTAGTTTGTGTATTCCCTGAATTAGTGACCTCACATTTGTCAAATTTTTTTCATTGATTGCCTTCATAATTCTGGGATTCACATTTAGGTCTTTAATCCATTCTGAGTTTCGCTTTTGTACATGGCATGTGTTGAAGGTCTTGTTTCAATCTTTTAACATATCGTTTTCCAGTTCAGCCAGCACCATCTGTTGAAGAGACTATCACCTCTCCATGCGAGATATTTACGTGTTTTGTCAAAAATCAGTTGGCTGTATGTAGATGGGTTAATTTCTGGATTGTTGATTCTGTTCCATTGATCTATGTATCTTTCATTGTACCAGTACCAAGCTAGCCGTGTAACAAATTTTGAAGTCAGGGGGTGAGAGGTTTCCAACCTTACTCATCTTCTTAAGCAGTGCTTTGCTTATTCTGGGTCTCTTTGCTTTCCATATAAAGTTTGTAATTGTTTTTTCCATCTCTTTGAAGAATGCATTGAAATCTGGATTGGGATTGCATTATATGTATAAATTGCTTTGGGCAGTATTGATATTTTCACAATGTTAAGTCTTCTTATCTAGGAGCATGGTACATTCTTCCATTTTTGTAGGTCACTTTTGGTTTCTTGTAGTAGTGTTTTGTAGTTTTCTTTGTATAAGTCCTTTGTTTCTCTGGCTACATTTATTCCTAGATATTTCATCCTTTGGGTGGCTATTGTAAATGGTATTGCTTTCCTAATGTCCTTTTCAGCATTGTCGTTTTTGGTATAGAGGAATGCAACTGATTTTTGTATGCTGATCTTATATCCTGCCACTTTGCTGAATCTTCCAATGAGGTCTAGTAGTGTTTCTACTGAGTCTTTGGGGTTTCTACACATAGGATCGTATCGTCTGCAAATAAGAGTTTTACTTTCTCTTTGCCAATTTGGATGTTTTTCATTTTCCTGTGTATAGCTCTTGCTAAGACTTCCAGCACAATATTGAATAGGAGTGGTGACAAAGGACATCCTTGTCTGGTTCCTGTTAGCAGAGGGAAGGCTTTCAGCTTCTCTCCACTGAGAGTAATGAAGGCTGTTGGTTTTGTATACATGCTCTTAATTAAGTTGCACCTTTCTTAATTTTAAGCCATTCAGTGTTCCCATGTTTTGTTCGAACAACTGCCTCTTGGTCCATGTTCAGATTCTTCATGAACACAATTAAGTGTTTAGGAATACTCATACTTGGCAATGTTGTCCAGAGCTTGTCATGATCCACACAATCAAAAGCATCCATTAATAACAGGAACATGGAATGTACAAAGTATAAATCTAGGAAAATTAGAAGTTGTCAAAAATGAAAAGGAATGCATATAGATCAATATTTTAGGCGTAAGGACCTGAAATGGACTAGTAATAGTATTTTGAACCTGACAATCATATGGTTTACTATGCTGGGAATGACAAATCAAAGAAGAATGGCATCACATTCATCATCACTAAGAACATTTCACAATCTATCCTGAAGTATAATGCTGTCTGTGACAGGATAATATCCACAGACTAAAGATAATATCTGAGACCAGTTAATACCACTATTATTCACTTTTATGTACAAACCAAAATCAGTGATAATAAAATTGAATTCTACAACAACTTCTTCAGTCTGAACGTAACCAAACATGTAATGAAAATATACTGATAATCACTGACAACTAAAATGTAAAGACTGGAAACAAAGAGGAAGGATTAATAGTAGTAGTTGTTGTTGTTGTCACGTGCCATCGAGTCGGAACCGACTCATAGCGACCCCATGCACAGCAGAATGAAACAATGCCCGATCCTGGGCCAACCTCACTACCGCTGCCACACTTGACGCCATCAATGATGTCACCTGGCTGATCCATCTCGTTGAGGGTCTTCCTCTTTTTCAATGGATGTTTACAGCTGTTTCTCTTCATTTTGATTTGTGGTCCATTAGCAAATGAAGGTTCTGTGAGCTTTTCTCTACTTGAAGGAGGCATTTTTGCCCAGTCGCATTCTGAGTGCCTTCCCACTTTACAGTCCTGTATCTGACAATTTCACAGTGACTAGCGATTCGGAAGTAGTTTCTCACTCTTTCTTCCTAGTCTGTCTTTGTTTGAAAGCTCATCTGAAACCTGTCCACCATGGGTGACCCTGCTGGTTATTTAAAATACCGGTGGTATAGCCTTCAGAATCACAGCAATTTAAACCACCACAGCACGACAGACAGACGAGTGGCGGTTGCGTGGTTGCTGTTAAATAGGACTCTCCTTGTGCTAGGGCCCTTAAGTCTGGCTCAAAGGCGGGATTTCTGTCCTTGGATGTCAATTAAGAGGCAGAAGTGCAGCAGGGGTGACTGGGTTGTAGTGAGATGCTTTGGGCTGGGCTTGTCGGTCTTTAAGTTGGTCGACCCCGCCTCTAAGCCAAGATCCAACGGTTAGGCTAGGAAGGTGCTCGACCCCACCTCTAAGCCAAGATCCAATGGTAAGGCTAGGAAGGCTCTCTCGCGTGCGGGGGTAAGTATGACAGCCTGGCCCCAGCCCCTGAAGTCTCTTCCCGCCTGGCAGAGTCTCCCCATCGACCTGGTCTCCAGACACCTCTCACCCCGCCACTCCGTGGTCTGGTGTCATTGAATCGGTATAGACTCATATCTACCTCATGCACAAGAGAACGAAACACTGCCCAGTCCTGGGCTTACCTCACAATCGTTGCTACAACTGAGCCCATCACTGCTGCCACCATGCCAATCTATCTCATTGGGGCTCTTTTTCTTTTTCTCTGACCCTCCCTCTACCTTACCGAATATGGTATGTGAATGTTCCCTCCCAACAACATGTCCAAAGTATGAGAGATTAAGTTTAGCCAACTTGGCTTCTAGGGAGTAAGTATTCTGGCTGTACTTCCTCCAACACACAGTTCTGTTTCTTCTTCTGGCAGTCAATTGTACTTTCAATATTCTCCTCCAACACCATATCTCGAATACATCAATTCTTCTACAGTCTTCCTTATTCATTGTCTAACTTTTGCATGCATATGAGGCTAATTGAAAATAGCAAGGCTTGTGTCAGGCTCACCTTAGTCCTCAAACTGACAACTTTGCTCTTTTAACACTTTAAAGAGGTCTTGTACAGCAGATTTGCCTAATGCAATATGTCATTTGACTTCTTGACTGCTGCTTCCATGAGTGGTGATGGTTGACCTAAGCAAAACGAAGTCTTTGACAACTTCAATTTTTCTCCATTGATATGGGTGTTGTTTATTGGTCCAGTGGTGTGGATTTTTGTTTTCTTTACAGTGAAATGCAATCCATACCTGGCTGTGGGCTTTGATCTTCATCAGTAAGTATTTTAAATACTCTTCACTTTCAACAAACAAGGTTGTGTCATCTGCTATTTTAAGTTGTGAGTCTTTCCTTTAGTCCTGATGTCACATTTTCTTCATATAATCCAGATTCTTGGATTATTTGCTTAACATACAGACGGAATAAATATGATCAAAGAATACAATTCTGGTGCACACCTTTCCTAATTTTAAACCATTCAGTGTTCCCTTGTTTTGTTTGAACAACTGCCTGTTGGCCCAGGTACAGGTTCCTCATGAGCACAACGAAGTGTTTGGGAGTATTCATACTTGGCAATGTTATCCATAGCTTGTCATGATCCACACAATCGAAAGCCTTTACGTAGTCAATAAAGCACAGGCAAACAGTTTTCTGGTATTCTCTGCTTTCAGCCAAGATCAATATGATGTCAGCAATATCTCCCTTGTTCTATATCCTCTTCTGAATCCAGCTTAAACCTCTAGAAGATCTGTCAATGTACGATTGCAGCCATTTTTGGATTACTTAAGTAAAATTTTACTCACATGGGATATTGGAAAATATGGCCTGGGCAATAGAAATGATGCTGGAGATCGCATGATAGAATTTTGCAAAATCAGTGACTTGTTCATTGCAAATATCTTTTAAAAACAAGATAAAAAATGACCATACACATGGACTTCACTAGATGGAATGCACAGAAATCAAATTAAGTACATATCTGTGGGATGACACAGTGGAAAAAACTCCATATCATCAGTCTAAACATGGCCAGGGGCAGACTGTGTAACACACCATCAACTGCTTATAGATAAGTTTAGGGTGAAGCTGAGGAAAACGAAAAGAAGTCCAAAAGAGCCAAAATATGACCTTAAACATATCTCAACTGAATTTAGAGACATTTTCAATTAGAGATTTGATACATTATCCACTCAAGACCAAAGACCAGAAGAGTTGTGGTCTTTGGTCATCAAGAACATAATACAAGAAGAAAGCAAAAGGTCATTAAAAAGACTAAGAGGTAAAAGACCAAAATGGGAGTCAGAAGACCTTCTGAAACTTGCTCTTTAGTGTAGAGATGTCAAGTATTAAAATGAAATGTGCAAAGACATGGAAACAGAAAAAATGAAGTCCTGACTTACAATATTGAAGGATTATAACTGGACTCCTGGGGTGGTGCTGTAGGATCAGCACTCTATTTCAAACTACAAGGTTGGCAGTTCAAACCCACCAGCTGCTCCATGGAAACCCTATACTGGTTTGCTATGAGTCAGAACTGAACTCGATGGATCTTAACAACTAGGGCTATTATGCTGACATCAGATGGATCTTGGCTAAAAGGAGAGCTCAGAAAGATATTTATCTATGCTTTAATGACTATGCAAAGGCTTTCAACTGTGTGGATAATGACAAGTTATGGACAATATTGCAAAGAAGGGATATTTCAGAACAATCAATTGTGCTTCTGAGGAACCTGTACACAGACCAAGAAACAGTTGCTTGAATGTAACAGGGGACATGGAATGGTTTAAAAATCAGGAAAGGTGTGTACCAAGAACTGTATTCTTTCACCATAATTGATCTGTATGCTAAGCGAATAGTCCAAGAAGCTGGATTATATAAAGAAGAATGTGGAATCAGGATTAGAGGAAGATTCACCAACAACCTGCAATATGCAGATGATACAACCTTGCTTGCTGGACGAAACGACTTAAAACACTGGTGAAAATCAAAGACCACAGTCTTCGTTATGGGTTGCAACTCAACGCAAAGAAAAGAAAAATTCTCACAACTGGATCAGTAAATAACATATGATAAATGGATAAAAGAACAAAATTGTCAAAGACTTCACTTTGCTTGAAAGCACTATCAACACTCATGGAAGAAGCAGTTAAGAAATAAAACAATATATGAGGCGTTAGGCAAATCTGCTGGGCAATACCTCTTTCAAGTGTTCAAGAACAAATACTATATTTGGGGAGTAAGGTGCTCCTGATCCAAGTCATGGTATTTCATTGCTTTATATGCATGTGAAAGTTGGTCAACAAATTAAGACTACAGAAGAACCAAAGGAGTTCTGGTAGCGTAGTGGTTACAAATCGGGCTGTGAACCTTAGGGTCAGCAGTTCGAAACTACCAGCTGCTCCGTGGGAGTAAGATGAGGCTTTCTGCTCCCACAAAGATTTACAGCCTTGGAAATCCTGTACAGGTTTGCTATGGGTCGGAACTGACTCGACAGCACTTAATAACAACAACAATAGAAGAACTAAGGAGCTCTTGTAGAGTAGTGGTTACGCATCAGGCTGCAAACCTCAAGGTCAGCAGATGGAAACTACCAGCTGTTCTACGGGAGAAAGATGAAGCTTTCTGCTCCGGTAAAGATTTACAGCCTTGGAAACCCTGTACAAGGTCGCTATGTGAGTAGGACCTTACTCCATGGAACTTAATCACCATAGAAGAACTGGTGTATCTGAATTATGGCTTTTGGAGAAGAATATTAAAAGCACCATCAACTACCAGAAGGACTGGAAATAGTAGTCAGAATGTTCCTTAGAAGCCAGGGTAGCGAGACTTTACTTGTCTTTCATACTTCAGACATATCATTAGGAAAGACCAGTCTCTGGAGAAGCAGATGATGCTTGATAAAGTGGAGATCAGCGAAGAGTAAGACTGCTAATGAGATGGACTGGCACAGTGGCAGCAACAATGTTCTGTTGTGCGCAGGGTCGCTACAAGTTGGAATGCACTTGATGGCACCTAACAACATGACAACTGTAAGACAGAAAAAGCAAAGTTTAATTGTAATAGTACGAAACTGGTTTGAGAATGGCAAAGTCTGTCCCTTCCAAAACAAAACAAAACAAAACAAAAAACTAATGCCACACTTCTTCAAAATTTCTAGAAATGAGAAAAAGAACTACTTGTTTGTAAAATGTATATCAGAGTAAGATGGTAAATTTCCAGACTACTGGACAAGACGTATTAGTATTCAGTTCATGTAAAAATTCAAACAGCCGTAGGTCCCTACTGTTTCCAGTCATACAATTCCTCATCCAACATCTGTCTACATTTCTTATTCCCTAAGATTTTTCCTAAATACCAAAAAAGCAGAGTGGGAGTTTCAAGTCAACTAGACAGATACTTTGGCTTGTATTACTCTTTTTTAAAAAATACTATTTTAAGGTGCAAGTTTAAAATTAAAAAAATACTATTTTATTTTAAGGTACAAGAAGCATAATGGTTATGAACCAGGCTGCGAACCTTAAGGTCAGCGGTTCGAAACCACCAGCTGCTCTGCGGGAGAAAGATGAGGCTTTCTACACCCGTAAAGATTAACACCCTCGGAAACCCTGTACAGGGTCGCTATGGGTCGGAACCGACTCGACGGCACTTAACAATAACAACAAGCAACCCTACATAGGGTTTCCGAGGCTGTAAATCTTTATCAGAGCAGAAAGGCTCATCTTTCTCCAGCGGAACAGCTGGTAATTCCGAACTACTGACCTTAAGGTTTGCAGCTCAATTCGTAATCACTACGCTACCAATTCACTTGTGGTGGTGGTGTGCTGTGGAGTTGGTTCTGACTCAGATCCACCCTGCATCCGGTTTCCAAGGCTGTAAATCTTTATGGAAGCAGAAATCCTCATCTTTCTCCTGTAGAATGGCTGGAAATTTCAAACTGCTGACTTTGAGGTTAGGCGCCGGACTCATAATCACTATGCTACCAGAGTTCCTTAATTCAGTTATTTGTTGTTGTTGTTAAGTGCCGTTGAGTCGGTTCCTACACATAGCGACCCTGTATAGGGTTTCCAAGGAGCAGCTGATGAACTTGAACCACTGACCTTGCAGTTCAAACGGCTTTGCAGTCTGGCACATTAACCCACAGTGCCACACCAGAACTCCCAGTTAAATAGAAATAAGCAAATTATTAATTATTTTTTACAATCTCAAATCTAATCTGGTTCAAATTAGTTTAAGTAAAATTAGTTATAAATTATAATTCACATCAAGATGTTTGCCTGCTTAGGATAAAACAAATTCAATTTTCTCCCTATGTAAAAGACTTAAATTGCCTTTAAATTATTTCTTTAATAAAATAGGACATAAATAAGTAAAATTCAAAGTCTTATGGCATAAAAAATGCATTTGTGGAATAGGAGAAAACGTTCATTTACTGAGTATCAGGTAAGCAGAAGCTTCTATTTAGACATCTTTGTGAATAAATCTAACCACCTTCAGTTAAACTGGGACAAATAACAAAAGAAGAATAATATGGATAAGGCAGGTTAAGATGGTATGTTCAGGAAGATGATAACCACAAGGTTGGCAGTTCAAACCCGCCAGCCACTTACTTAGAAACCCTACATAGGATCACTCTGAGTTGGAACTGACTTGACAACACTGAAGAACAATAATTTATTTATACATCACTGACTGAAAAAAATGCATAAATGTGTAAGAATAGAATTCTCAAATTGGTAACTTGAATGACTAGCAAATGGTAATACTTCTTTCTAGTTAATTCCAACTCTACTGGCCTCTGTCCTACCTTACACCCAATTCTGGTCCCATTTTCAGTACTTTCAAATTTCATTAATATGCTTTGGTCTTATATTAAATTAGTTTATGCACAAAAATGGTTGGTCCATGTAAGATAAATGGCATTTGGTAACGGAAAAATATTTGACTAAATTCTTCTAGTTTTTACACAACAGTGGTTTTCAAACTGTGGTCCAAAACCCTGCATCCCCCCACCAATACTGAATCGGGGTCCACAGGATCTCTTATTTATAAACACATTTTCTGTGTAAGCCAAAAATCTTCATATATTTCAATCTAAACAACATACTGCAACAGATTGAATGCAAAAAGTACACTCGAGAACCCAACTATCTTAATTGAGATATAAAAAAATGTGCAAAACTGTAAAAAATAAGGTCATAAAATAATTTTTAAAAAAGGTAATGTTTCTCATTTTTATTTTTGAAATTTTTATTTTGTAAAACATTTCTGGTTAACATGTAGTGATTTTATTATTCTTAGTTTAAATTCAATTAAGATTTTAAAAATTGTCAACTTAAATTTCACTACATAGACTAAAGCCCTTTATAACTTTAACAATTGAAAGTATCAGAAAGTCCTAAAACCAAAAAAAGAGGTCAATGGTTGTTCAGTGACAGAATTTTTACCCAGTATGCTTGAGATCCCAATTCATTTGATTCCCAATCAACTCACCTCATGTGCAGTCACTGACCGTGTTAGTGGAACTCCAGAGACTAAGATGAACTAGGAAAAAAGGCCTAGTAAGCTAGTAAAAATCAGTAGAATCTGATTGGCCAAAGCCTCAAGCCTACTGATGCAATATCCTTAGTCAGAACTCCAATTCTCCTTCCAGTTTATCCAGTATGCTCAGTACAAAAATTATTTTCTGTATATGAAAGACACTGGGAAGCAATGGCCTACAACTTTGTGACTCTCCCTGCCCCATGACAAAAAACATCGAAACTGAAAGAAAGAAAAAAAAAAAAACCCCCAACCAACTGCCTCGATTGATTCTGATTCATAGCAACCATGGAGGACTCAGTAGAACCACCCCATAGGCTTTCTAGGATGCAATCTTCATCTTTCTCCCACCTCAATGGCTAGTGGGTTTTAACTATCTTAGGAAAACACCTCCTTCTCCCTTTTATGGATTATTATGCATCATACTTCTTGTTGAGAGTTCTGACTCATAGCAACCCTATAAAGGGTTACCAAGGAGTAGATGGTGGGTTTGAACCGCCAACCTATGGTTAGCACTCCAGTACCATACCATGACTCTTATCAACCTTAACTCTAGGTAAAGTGGAAAAAAGTCTCACTTGAGAATTCTTAAACAAAGCTAGTTTTTCTCAAGGTCTGGATGCTGAAATTTCCATTATTTGGGTACCTGGGTAAACTTCAAGCCAAGAATTTCTTAGCTTAATAAGACTGGTTTATTAACTAAGTTCCATAAATGCATACTTCTAATTGGCATAGATGATGTTCCAAGAAACAGGAGATTTCAACAATAAGAAAAAACACACGCAATAAGCAAAAGTCTACTGAAATGTAAAAAAAATAATCATCATCAAAGGTCAATTATTAGTTAGAACAGACTTGAGGGCACCTAACAACAACACAAGGCTGACAGCCACACCTTGTTTGCCAGTTCATTACACTGTGGCTTGCATGTTGCTGTGATGCTGCAAGCTATGCCACACAGGTATTTTAAATACCAACAGGGTCACCCATGGTGGCCAGGTTGCAGCTGAGCTTCCAGACTAAGACACACTAGGAAAAAAGGAGAGGCTGATGACTTCTGAACATTATGCCACTGAAAACCTTTCGATAGCAGTGACATTGTCAGATATAGTTCTGGTAGATTAAGACATCGTGGAATGCACCAGAATATAGTCCTATGAATATCGAGTTAGGATAATCAGATATTCTGAAAGACATGGCTAGGCAATGAACTTTAAGCACAAATGTACTGTGATTACAATTTAGAAGCACCATTTTGATTACAAGGAGGAGTCTGGTGGCACAACGACTTAGACCGTGGCTGCTAACTGAATGGGCATTGGTTTGAATTCATAAGCTGCTCCATAGGAGGAAAAAGACTTGGAGATCTGCTCCTGTAAAGATTACAGTCTAGGAAATCCTATGAAGCAGTTCTACTCTGTCAAATAGGACAACCTTCTGCTTACAGCAAAAAACGGACTGGGGATAGGTAAGACTCGGGGGGATCTAGCGAAGCTACATAGCTGTTTTCATAAATCAGAGCGTCTTTGCACTCTCATAAATGGTTATTATTTAAAGGGCTTTTATTATTGAGTTTCATCTCGAAACAAAGTGCTCATGTTTATTCAAATTTATTTTCCAAGACATTCTTAGTCCATATAATAATACTGTCATACCAATGAGGTTCATTTTTATATATTAGTCTTTACAGAAATAAAACAAGAAATAGCTATTTTATAGGCAAACCATGTTGCTGTTGTATGCCTTTCAGTACATTGACTCAGCTACCCTACAAAACAGAACCCCCATCCCCATCCCCCACAAAGGGTTGCTAGACGGTCATCTTTTTTCAACATAAACTGCAACTATAACACATGGACCTCTCATCAGATGAAAAAGTTTATCAGTCCAAACAAGGCCAGGGATAGAATGTCGAACAGACCATCAACTGTTAATATGCAAGTTCAGGCTGAAGCTGAAGAAAAAAAAAAACCAAGACACGGGAGCCAAAATAGGACCCTTAACATATCCCAAGTGAATTTAGAGACCATGTTAAGAGCATATTTGATGCATTAGATGCTAATAAGCAAAGTCCAGAAGAATTGTGGGGTAATATCAAGAATATTATACAGGACCAAAACGGATGTCATAAGAGACTCTTAAACTTGCTCTTAAAAGCATACAGAAACTAAAGTGACTAGAAGAAATGAAGAAGTAAAAGAGCTAAACAGAAAATTTCAAAATGCAGCTTGAGAACATGAAGTATTATAATGAAATGTGAAAAGAACTGGAGTTGGGAAAACAAAAGGGAAGAAGATGCTCAGCATTTCTCAAGCTGAAGTAACTGAAGAAAAAACTCAACTCGTGGGCTGTAATATTGAAGAATCCTATGGACAAAAAAAGGAGCTCTGGTAGCGTAGTGGTTACGAATCGGGCTGCGAACCTTAAGGTCACCGGTTCGAAACTACCAGCCGCTCTGCGGGAGAAGGATGAGGCTTTCTACTCCCGTAAAGATTTACACCCTCGGAAACCGTGTACAGGGTCGCTATGGGTCGGAACCGACTCAACGGCACTTAACAACAACAACAATGGACAAAATAATGAATGATGCAGAAAGCAGATAGAAGATGGAAGGAATACAGACTGAGTCACTGTACCAAAAAAAGCTGGTCGATGATGTTCAACCATTTCAAAGGGTAGCATATGATCAAGAACTGATGATACAGACAGAAGGGAAAAAGGTACATTGAAGCAACTGTTGGGATACAAACAGAAATCTTTCAACAAAGTGATACAGAACTGGAGGTACTCACTTATCTATGGCAAGAAATTTGAAGGCAGCTACCTGGGAAATGGATTAGAAGATACCCATATTTGTGCCAATTTCAAAGGAAAAGGACCTACTATAATGGGGAAATATCAAGCAATATCATTAATATCATATGCAAGTAAAATTTTTCTGAAGATAATTCAAAAACAGTTGCAGCAGTACATTGACAGGGAGCTGCCAGAAATTCAAGCTAGACTCAGACGAGGACAAGGAATGAGGGATTATCAATGCTAAGTCAGATGGTTCTTGGCTAAAAGCAGAGAATACCACAAAGATGTTTACTTGTGTTATAATGACAATGCAAATGCTTTTGACTATGCAACTATGGATAACATTGCAAAGAATGGGTATTCCAGAACACTTAACTGTGCTCATAAGGAACCTGTACACAGACCAAGAGGCTAGTCGTTCAGAATAGAACAAGAGGATATGGAATGGTTTAAAATCAGGAAAGGTGTGCACCACGTTGTATCCTTTCACCATACTTATTCAATCTGTATGCAGAGCAAATAATCCAGAAAAGCTGGGTTATATGAAGAACATGGAATCAGGATTGGGAAAGAACCATTAACAATCTGAGATATGCAGATGACAAACACCTTGTTTGCTCGAGGTGAAGAGAAATTATTTACTGATGAAAATCAGTAGGGATCGAACCTCAATGTAAACAAAATTCCTCACAACTGCACCAATAACATCACAATGAAAATTGTCTAAGAATTCATTTTGTTTGGTTCCACTATAGTGGTTACGAATCGGGGCTGCGAACTGCAAGGTCAGCAGTTCAAAACTACCAGCTGTTCCACTGGAGAATGAAGAGGCTTTCTGCTCCCTTAAAGATTTACAGCCTCAGAAACCCTGTACAGAGTCGCTATGAGTCAGAACTGACTCCACGGCACATAACAACTATCAACACTTAAAGAAACAGCAGTGGAGAAAGAAATTAAAGGGCATACTGCATTAAACAAATCTGCAAAAGACCTCTTTAACATGGTAAAGAACAAAGATGTCCGTATGAAGACTAAGGTGCACCTGACCTGTTGTTGTTGTAAAGTGCCATGGAGTTGGTTCTGACCCATAGAGATCCTGTATAGGGTTTCAGAGAAGCAGCTGGTGAGCTTGAACCGCCGACCTTGTGGTTCAAACCAATTGTGCAGTCTAGCGCATTAACCCACAGTGTCACACCAGCATCTGGCCTAAGCCAGGGTATTTTCAATCACCTCATATGTGTATAAAGTTGGACAATGAAAATAAGGAAGACCCTAGAAGAACTGATGCATTTGAATTATACGGCTGGCAAAAAATACTGAAAGTACCATGGACTGCCAGAAGAACAAGTGTGTCTTGAAAGAAGTACACAGAATGTGCCTTAGAAGTATGGATGGCAAGATGACTTCATCTTTGACTTGGGACATGCTGTCAGACAGGATTAATCCTGGGAGAAGTATGTCATGCTTGATAAGCAGAGGGTCAGTGAAGAAGAGAAAAGAGCCTCAAAGAGATGGACTGACACACGGCAGAATCAACTGGCTCAAACATAACAATTGCAAGGATGGTGCAGGACCAGGCAGTGTTTTGTTTTGTTGTGAATAGGGTTGCTGTGAGTCAAAACAGACTGGAATGGCACCTAACAACAGCAGCAACAATCTTTACAGGAGCAGAGGGGCCTGGTGGGTTCGATCAGTTGGCAACCAAGTGCTTTAATCATAGCTTCACTGGGGCTACTTTACTGTTGTTCTTAAATGCCCTTGAGCCTGTTACAAATCATAGAGATCCTGTATAGTGTTTCCAAGGCTGTAAGTTTTTATAGAAACAGTTGGTGGATTCAGCCAATTCTAACTCCAGCCCAACTCACTATCTAGTTATGCCACCAGGGATCATCTGTTGTTGTTTTTGTTAAGTGCCATCGAGTCTGTTCAGACACACAGCAACCCTGTAAAGGGTTTCCGAGAAGCGGATGGTGAGCTAGAACCACCAATCTTGTGGTTCAAACTGACTTTGCGCAGTCCAGTGCATTAACCTACAGTGCGACACCAGGACTCCATAGCTCATCTGTTGTTGTTAAGTGCCGCTGAGTTGGCTCCAACCCATAGGGACCCTGTATAGGGTTTCCAAAGAGTGACTGATGAGCTTGAACCACCAACCTTTCAGTTCAAACTGACGTTGCAGCCCAGCATATTAACATACAGCACCACACCGGGGTTGCCACCATACCTGGGTTCATTTAAAGACTATAAAAAGAAAATCAACGGTTGTCAGGGATTGGCGATATGGGAAAGGGGTGAACAGGTGGAGTACTGGGGATTTTAACAGCAGTGAAACTATCTTAATAGTGGTTTCAATACATTATGCATTTGTCAAAACCAAGAAAACCATACACACACAAAGTGTGAGTCCTCATTAACTAAGGCTTTTAGCTAATAATGTATCAATAACTATTTCACCAATTATATCAAAAACATCAGTGCAAGATATTAATAGGGGGAAGTGAGAGAAGGGGAGGAAACGGATATATATAAATACTGTATTTGATGCTCAAATATTCTGCCAACCAAAAACTGTTCTAAAAATGTTAAGTGTTGTCGAATCGATTCCGACTGATAACGACAATGGAGAATTTCTGAGGTTATAAATTTCTGTGGGAACAGAAAGCTTCATCTATCTTCTGATGAGCAGTTAGTGGACTCAAACCACCAACCCTGGGGTTCTCAGTTCAGTGCTTAAAGCCTTTAATTTAGAATTTTAAAATTCCAGTTGACTAAACCTTTTTTTGTAGCTCTAAATGATGAGATTCTAGTTATCCTCTAAAATTTTTGTTAAAATTTTATTAACAATATGATTAAGTGTCTAATCCTTAATCCATCCTCTTTTTAAAGCCTTAACATTGCTAATTATCAATCTTCATCTTAAAGATATATATGGTGCTGGAGGATAAGCACTGGACTGCTAGCAGTAAGGTCAGCAGTTCGAACCTACCAGCAGCTCCTCGCAAACCCTAAACACAGTCGCTATGAGTTGGAACCGACTTCTAATGCACTTCATAATTATATTACAGTTCTGTGGGCTCTCTGCCAAATCATTGTTTCTTTCTTACTCTAGGCCTACCTTAAACACAGATGCTCCCCAGGTTTATAACCATGGTTTTATCTTTCTCTACTTTCCTTTGATTCATTCATTAAAAATGTTTGATGCATGCCAAGCACTATAGTTTCCCTGGTTCACACATATTCATTTCTAATCACGTATCACTACCAGAAGGATAAGTATATTACTTTTCTGAGCGTCACTTCAAAATGTCTTTTGAAAGCTAACACTGATGGGGATATGGTACATTTCAGGTACTGAAGTTGTTGTTTTTAAAGTGCTATCCAGTTGGTTCCAATTCATTAAGCAACACTGTATAAGGTTTTGACAAATGCATAATGTACAAAGAGCAGCTGGTGAATATGAATGCCAACTTGTAGTTCAAACCAACCTGACGGTCAGTGCTTTATTCCACAGAACCATACTAGTACATTTGCATAAACATCAATATCCTAGGCATTAGTGAACTGAAATGGACTGATATTGGCCATTTTGACTGAAAATCACATTGTTTACTTCACCAGGAATGACAAATTTGAAGAGGAAAGTCATCACATCCATCATCACCAAGAGCATATCAAGATTTATCTTGAAGTACAACACTATCTGTGATAGGATAATATCCATACACCTACAATGGGTATCATTGCTGATGTCAGATGGATCTTGACTGAAAGCAGAGAATACCAGAAAGATTTTTTACCTGTGCTTTATTTGACTACATAAAGGCTTTTGATTGTGTGGATCATGACAAGCTATGGACAACACTGCCAAGTGGGAGTATTCCAGAACACTTCACTCACTGTGTTCATGAGGAACATGTACATACATCAAGAGGCAGTTGTTCGATCAAAACAAGGGAACACTGAATGGTTTAAAATTAGGAAAGGTGTGTGCCAGAGTTGTATTCTTTCACCATATTTATTCAGTCTGTATGCTAAGAAAATAATCCAAGAAGCTGGATTACATGAAGAAAAGTGTGGCATCAGGATTAGAGGAAGACTCATTAACAACCTGTGATAGGTAGATGACACAACCTTGCTTGCAGCAAGTGAAGAGGACTTCAAATACTGATGAAGATCAAAGCCCACAACCTGGTATGGATTGCATCTCAATGTAAAGAAAACAAAAATCCTCACCACTAGACTAATAAACAACATCCATATTAATTGAGAAAAACTGAAGCTGTCAAAGACTTCATTTTGCTTCAATCAACCATTAATACTCATGGAAGCAGCAGTCAAGAAAGCAAACGACGTACTACATTAGGTAAATCTGCTGCAAAGTGTTGAAGAGCAAAGATGTCAGTTTGAGGACTAAGGTATGCCTGATCCAAGCCATGGTATATTCAATAGCCTCAATGCATGTGAAAGTGGTACAGAAAGACTGTAGAAGAATTCATGCATTTGAGTTATGGTGTTGGAGGAGAATATTAAAAGTACCACGGACTACCAACAGAACAAATAGAACTACGATGGAAGCAGTACAGCCAGAGAGCACCTTGGAAGCCATGACAGCCAAACTCATCTCTCATACTTCAGACATGTTTTCAGGAGGGACCAGTCACTATGAAGGATATCATGTTTGGTAATGTGGAGGGTAATACAAATAGAGGAAGACCCCCAATAAGATGGACTGGCACAATGGCAGCAGCAATGGACTCAGGCATAGCAACAATTGTGAGGTTGGCCCCAGACCTGGTAGTGTTTCGTTCTCTTACGCTAAGTTCACTATGAGTCAGTACCGACTCAATGGCACATAACAAGAGTAAGAACAACAGTTTCAACAAGGAAGACTACTTCCTTGTTTACAACTTTACAAATTGTATTCAAATTTACAACTTAAAATCACTATTATTCAAATTTCCACACCAACTACTTACTATAGCAGTGATGATATAATTGAATTCTACCAACTTCTTAGTCTGAAATTGATCAAACATGTGATCAAGATGTACTGATAATTACTGGCAACTGGAACACAAAGATTGGAAACAAAGAGGAAGGATCAACAGTTGGAAAATATGGCCTTGGTGATAGAAATGATGCTGGGGATTGCATGACGGAACTTTGCAAGACCAATGACTTCTTCATTGCAAATACCTTTTTAAACAACAGATGGAACACACAGAAATCAAATTGACTACAGCTGTGGAAAAACAGAATGGAAAAGTCCATATCATCAGCCAAAACAAGGTAAGGGACAGACTGTGGAAAGACCATCAATTACTCATATCCAAGTTCAGGCTAAAGCTGAAGAAAACGAAAATAAGTCCACGAGAGCCAAAATAAGATCTTGAACATATCACAACTGAATTTAGAGGGCTTCTCAAGACCAGATTTGATGGATTAGAAACTAATGACCAAAGACCAGAAGAGCTGTGGGATGATATCAAGAGCATCATACACAAACAAAGCAGAAGATTGTTAAGAAGACAAAAATGAAGGAAAAGCCCAAAATGTATGTCAGAAGAGACTCTGAAACTTGCTCTTCGGCATAGAGTTGCTAAAACAAATGAAATGAAGAGGTAAAAGAGCTAAGCAGAAAATTTCAAAGGTCAGTTCGAGAAGACAAAGTCAGATATTACAATGAAATACTCAAAGACCTGGAGTTAGAAAACTAAAAGGGAAGGACATACTCAACATTTCCCAAGCTGAAAGAATTGAAGGAAAAATTCAATGATAGAGTTGAGGTGATGCGGGGGTGCGAGTGGCACGGGCCCCAGTGCGCTTGGAGTGGGCCTGCGCTGAGAAAAGTTTGAGGGACGTGGCCCTCTAAAGGCACAGCCGCAGAGGGCTAATCTTGCCCACAGACTGCCTGCCTTTATCAGGCGGAGCAGCGGCTTTGGCTCCTGATTTCAGGCCGTCTCTGCCTTGCAGATTAAGTATAGCCCACGAGGAGCGCCAAGCCCACTTCCAGAAGGAAATCGCTTTTGGGGCCATAGGAACCAATCTGTCTCTCCAGTTTTATCCAGCCAGCTGGCATGGAGAACAGTGGCAAACACCAAGACAGGAATAGGTTGACTTAAGAGAAGCAGGCAAAGATAAACCGAAGCTAAGGGATTTGCCAAAGCTAAACCTGCTATGAAAAACATCCTAAAAGGAGTTCTGTGGTCTGAGAAGCAACAAAATCAGAGAATGACATACCTGGCAGCATTACCCTGAACTCAATCGACCAAAGAGTCAAAAATAGAATAAAATTATAAGAACAGAGGATCTGGGAGGTCATTCTATGATCAAAACAATTACAAGGTGAAAGAAAGTAAACACAGAGTTCCAGGTGGTGAGAAAGTGAAGTAGATTACAAGATAAAATAGACTGGTCTTAAATGGAGGGAAGAATTAATAGAATATAAGTTAACCCCAACAGTGGGGTTGGGGTGGGGAGTTTAGTTCGGGTGTTGGGGACTGCAATACAAGAAGGGGTAGGAGGTGGAAGAACAAGAAAGATAGGGGAAACCTGAGACAGGTTTACACGGCCTAAGTGGGACAGAGGTAAATAGTGATGCATGCTCAACCTTGGAACAACAAGGCTCTGTAATACAGGTACCTAGGCATAGTTTGAAGAGGGGAAATAATACTATGACTATCTTATGAATATGGTTTCCCTGGACTATTATTGTAAAACAGACACTCACTAAATGGGATAGAAAGGAATGTTGGGAAACATGATTACAGAAAACCTGTAAGCCCATCTTCAGCCTGTAACTGACTGAATACCTAAAAGGGGTTCTACAACTTGCCCGGTGAAATAAGCCTCTTGTGGAGCCTTTGAAGTATATAGGACCTTAGGTGGATTCCTGAGCCACATCCATAACCTTCTAACGTGGGATATTCCCAATAGCAAGGACAAGCAGACCAGCCTGAAACAGCTAGTGATAGAAGATATTTCTTCAAAGAAAGATCATCAGGTAAAACCCAAAACAAAAATGTCAGCATGACTGGCTACTACAAGAATAAGCAAGCTGTTCGCCGGGAAGCCATCAAGGCAAGAAATCAAGTTCCTTCAAGACAAACTCCCCTCTAAGATTGAAACTCAAAGGAAACACATGAACAGGCATGTATGCTTGCTGGTGACCACATTGGTCTACTGGTGAGTGGAAGAGGGAGAAAAGCAGCAATGAAGAAATGGGCTGAATTCAACCACAGTCCATTGACTCCCAGTGACCTGGAGATGAGAGAGAAAAGAGGAAGGGCTGGTTGCTCCAAAGTGTGGTGAAATCTGGAGATACTTTAGTCCATGGACAAGGACACAGCCACAGAGGGCTAGAGTTGAGAGTGAAGCATCCAGCTGATGTGAAGTGAGGGAATATGTACAAGAACACCCAAACTTGCTGACAGTACCCATTTGACCTAGCCTCGATGGCTTGATAATCAGAATTTGACTAGAGGAAGATTAAAAAAAAAAAAATTTTTTTTTCTTATAAACCAGGATAAATTGCTACAATTTGATGAACCTGACTCATGGAGGTAGTAACTCTAAATACCAACAGAGAGAGGAGGAGTCTCTTCACATCAACTATCAATGCTATCCCCTCTGTACAGAGTTAGATAGGGATGGGCAACTTACACATTCGCTACCTAAAATGAGGGGGCAATAAAGGCACAAAGTGACTGGCTTACAAGGTTTCAAGAGGGAATTTAGTTAAGAGTGGGGCAGGGGCAGGGGAGAGAGTCCACAGTGAATAGTTTTCATGTTGTCTAGATGGGGCTGGTGAAAAGAGACGGACCTAAGATTCGTATGATTCAATAGTGAATAACTGTTATAACTAATTGCAACCATCACAACTATAAAGGTAGAAGTTTTGTAACGAAAACAGGGGAGTGGTTACTCTTACAGTCCAGAAACAAAGGACCCTAGGACCAACCATCAAGGGAGAAGAGCACAAGCAGAACGCAGGACCTTATCCAGAGAAGCAGGGATGACAGAGGCAGAGATGGGGACAGGAGGAGAGGAAACAAAGGACTCTAAATTCATGGAGAGAGAGGGACTGAGAGCTGGCAGCCAGGAGGCATACTTGCAGAATGTGCCCTTTGGTGATGGAAATTTTTATATATGCCTGAGTGGCATATTTTTTTTTCAAAGAGCTAAAGTGACTACAGAAAAATACTGTTAACTGATGGTACATGGAGAGGATTATAATCATTGGTAATGAAACAAGGTGTATGAATTGTTGAATGTAAAACTGATGGTCTGCCCTGTAAACTTTTACTAAATCTACAACAAAAACCTTAAAAAAAAAAAAAAATTCAAGGATAGACTAAGAATTCTGATTCTTTTGCGTAAATACTCAATGATGCAGAAAGCATCAAAAGGTGGAAGGAATATACAGTCATGGTACCAAAAAGAATGGTTGGTGTTCAACCTTTTCAAGTGGTAGCATATGATCAAGAGTCAATGATACTGAAGGAAGAAATCCACGGTGCATTGAAGACATCAGCAAAGAACAAGAATCCAGGAATTGATGGAATACAAATTGAAATCTCTCAACAAACTGAGGTAGCATTAGGGACACTCATTCATCTATGTCAAAGAAATTTGGAAGACAACTACATGTCCAGCTTATTCGAAGACACACATTATTTGTGCCTGTTCCAAAGTGAGGCGACCCAATGGAATTCGGTTTTTGCTAAAGATAATTCAAAAACAGCTGCAGCAGTAAACTGACAGGGAGCTGCCAGATTCATGCCAGATTTAGACGGGGGACATGAAAGGAGGGACATCATTGCTGGCATAAATGGGTCTTGCCATCCATTTTCTCTGAAGCAGAGAATATCAGAAAGATGTTTTCCTGTGCTTTACTGACTACACAAAGGCTTTCAAACGTGTGGATCATGACAAGCTATGGACTACACTATAGAGAATAAGTACTCTAGAATACTTAATTGTGCTCGTGATAAACCTGTATGTAGACCACCAGGCAGCTGTCAAATAGAACAAGGGGACATTGAATGGTTTAAAATCAGGAAAGGTGTGCACCAGGGCTGTAGTCTTTCACCATAATTATTCAATCCACATGCTGAGCAAATAATCTAAGAAACTGGATTACACGAAGAGGAACTTGGCATCAGGAATGGAAGAAGACTCATTAACAACGTGCAATTTGCAGATCATACAACCTTGCTTGCTGATATTGAAGAGTACTTAAAATACTGATGAAGATCAAAGACCACAGCCTTCTGTATGGGTTCCACCTCAATGTGAAGAAAACAAAAATCCTCACAACTAGACCAATAAACAACATCAAGATAAATTGACCAACTAACACTCATGGAAGCAGCAGCCAAAAAAATCAAATGACATATGGCTTAACACAAATCTTCTGCAGAGGACTTCTTTTCAGTTTGAGGACTAAGGTGAGCCTGACCCAAACCATAGTATTTTCAATAGGCTTCTAAGTATGTGAATGTAGAGCAATGAATAAAGAAGACCGTTAAAGAATTGATGAATGTGAGTATGACGCTGGAGGAGAATATTAAAAGTACCATGGATTTCCAGAAGAACAAACATATCTATACTGAAAGAAGTGCAGCCAGAATGCTCCTTAGAAGCCATGATGGCCAGACTTCGAATATATTATAAGGCGGTACCAGCCACCAAAGAAGGATATCATGCTTGGTAAAGGAGAGGGGTCAGTGAAAAAGACTAAAACCTCCAACAAGATGGACTGGCATAGTGGCAGCAGCAACAGGCTCAAGCTTATCAATGATTGAGAGACTGGCACAAACTTCTGTTCTGCTGTGCATAAGGTTGCTGAGTCAGCACTGACTTGATGGAACTTAACAAATTAAACCTCATCCAGGCATAAATTATAGTACTGTTGCTTGTAAGTTCAATGTCCATTGACTCCACAATGGATATTAAATGTCTTTAAACAAAATACACCTAAAGCAGGGTTATATACAAAAATGGCTCATAGGAACCTCAGTGTTTGCAGCAAACAACTTTACAGAATATAACTACTGTGAACAATTTTGGTGTTAGTATATATTTCAATAAATGATTCTTTTTAAAACCTCAATCTTATGAAGTAGGGATTAACATTATCTTTGTTTATACATTAAAAAAAAAATGGATGGAAACAGAATTCAGGCCATATTAAGTTTCAATCACTGAACTCCTGGTGTGGTGCTGTAGGATCAGCACTGGACTGCAAACAGCAAGGTTGATAGTTCACATCTTTGGAAAAATACACCTTTGGAAAAAATATAAGGTCGCTATGAATCAGAATCGACTTACACCAACAACACTTTCAATAACTACCACTTATTTGTGTTGGAAGAAATACAGCCAACATAGTCCTTTAAGAGCCAGATGTCCAGACTTCATCTCTCACACTTTGGACATTACCAGGCGGGACCAGTCCTGGAGAAGGACATCATGCGTGGTAAAGTGGAGGGTCAGTGAAAAAGAGGAAGAGTCCCAATGAGATGGACTGGCATAGTGGCAGCAGCAATGGGTTTAAGTATAACGATAATTGTGAGGTTTTCACAGGACAAGGCAATGTTTTGTTCTTTGTGCACAAGGTTGCTATTGAGTCAGTACCAACTTAAGGACACCTAACAACAACAACAAATTGTTTATCAGTTTGTTGTCAGACTGAAGTTGTCCAAGAGTTCATTATTATATTTGGATCTACAATAAGTGCTCATGGAAGCAGCAGCCAAGAAATCAATGACTTATTGCATTAGGCATATCTACCGCAAAAAGCCTATTTAAAGTATACAAGAACAAAGGTGTCACTTTAAAGACTAGGATGTGCCTGACCCAAGCCATTTATTTTCAATAGCCTCAAATGCATGTGAAAGTTGGACTATAAATAAATAAGGAAGACTGGAGAAGAACTGATCCATTTGAATTATGATGTTGGCAAAGAGTGTTTAACGTACCACGGACTGCCAGAACAGCAAACAAATCTGTCTTGGAAGAAGTATAGATAGCCAGAGTGCTCCTTAGAAATGATGATGGAGAGACTTTGCCTCTTGCACTTTTGACATGTCACCAAGAGGGCTGGCTCAGTCCCTGGACATCATGCTTGGTAACATGGAAGGTCAGTGAAAGAGGAAGACCCCGAAACAAATGGATCGACATGCTGGCAGTGTTTTGTTCTTTTGTGTATAGGGTTGGTATGTGTTGGAACTGACTGGATGGCACAAGTGTCAACCACATGCAATTCACACATTTATGTCTTGGCTCAACACACTTCCTTTGTCTAAAATGACCCTGCCTCCATTTTCAAAACTAAAGTCATGGAGTATACCTCATACTCCATAGTCAGCACCCTCCAATTCCTCATTTTAGTATTGTTCCAATTCCGTTATAAGCACTATCATTGCAGCAATTTGTAATAGGTAAGGAGCTCTGGTAGCGTTGTGGTTACACATTGGGCTGTGAACCGCAAGCTCAGCAGTTCTAAACTATCAGCTGTTCCACGGGATACAGATGAGGCGTTTTGCTCCCGTAATAAAGATTTACAGCCTCAGAAACCCTGTACAGGGTCGCTATGAGTCGGAACTGACTCCATGGCACATAACTACCATGTATCTGTCCCACTATTATCTTTGGCAGCTGGGTCTATGTTTATTGTAGATGTAAAATAAAATGTATTTTACTATCAGACTGAGGCTAATATTAAAACAAAACAAAAAAGCCCAATAGTAGCTACACTGTACATCCTCTTTCACGAAACACTAAAAATGCCACACTGAAAACAATGACCCTAATCCTGTATCATCCTGATAAGCGTGGTGACAAAAGCAATTCGCAGACATAGTAGCTGCACTCTTTACTTTTAATCAACAAGTTATAGATAAAGCTAATTTTAACATATTTTGTCAATTATTTCATTTGTAAGTTCAAAGACTACCTTTTGATTGGCCTATTTCTCTGAGTAACAATCTGGCTGCTTTTCTGCCCACTCCCCCCCCCTCCTTTTTTTGGGTACAATTACCTCTATTTAGGCAGCTACACAATCTAATCCAACTTCCTTTTAAAGTGCAAGTCTAACTCTGGGATCTCTACTCAATTCAGTGACCTATTTGTCTACCCTGCACCAATATACATTTTTCTATTAATAAAACTGTCATATGATAAGTTATCATTTCTATAAGATCGTCAGGATAATTTCTGAACAAATACTTTCTTCACTACAAACACTAGAATCTCTTTATGAAGTTACTTTAAAAAACCTTGTAGAGACTTTTGTTGGAATTACATTAAGTATATAGATTACCAACGACAGAATCAACCACTTGTTGGTATTAATGTTTTCATGCCAAGAATATAGCCCACCTTTATTAATGTCTTCTCTTTATGAACGTTATAGCCTGTTCTATTTTTTCCACAAAGTTTTCACATAGCTCATTAGTCTTATTCCTAGTTACTTAATAAGCTTTATAATCATAAACAGGATTTATTTGGAATTTGATAATCTAATTCAGTATTGCTAAAATATAAGGAGCTCTGGTAGCGTAGTGGTTACGAATCGGGCTGCAAACCTTAAGGTCAGCGGTTCGAAACTACCAGCCGTTCCACGGGAGAAAGATGAGGCTTTCTACTCCCGTAAAGATTTACACCCTCGGAAACCCTGAACAGGGTCGCTATGGATCGGAACCGACTCGACGGCACTTAACAACAACAACAAAATATAAAAGCTGCTTAATATTTTGATTATTAGTTCTCATTTTATCTATAGATTATAATAATCATGTTGCCTGTGAAGTTTTTCCTTCCTCCCTTAGCAAACTGAAATTGAAAATGAGACCTAACAATTAATATTTAAGAACTTACTTTTTAGTACATTATTTTAATTTGTGATTATGAGGTTCAATAGATTAGACATAAGAGCCCTGGTGGTGCAGTGGATTAACATTGGTCAAACACCAACCAAGTTCTTTTAAAACCCTTATTGTTGGCAGTACTGAAAATAAGCACAAGGCTAGGAAATTTTATACTTGCCACCATAAATCATGCAAGACTTCTGGTGTGGTACTACAGGATCAGCACTGGACTGCAAAATACAAGGATGGCAGTTCAAACCCACTACTTGCTCCTTGGAAAACCTATACAGGGTTGCTATCAGCTGGACCAACTTGATGGCACTTAACAAGGATATAAAGAATGCAGGAGTACTGGTGTGGTGCTGTAGGATAAGCACTAAATTGCTAACCACAATGTCAGCAATTCAAGTCCACCAGCTGTTCCTCAGAAACACTACACAGGCTGGCTATGAATGGGAACCAATTCAATCATACTTAACGTAAGGTATGCTGTGTGAGGAAACTAAGTCTTAAGAGAGGCTAGCTAAATGTCTTGGTCACATGACTGATGGATGAAGCCGGATTTCAAATTCCAAGAATGCCTAGTTCAAAAACTGCTTTCTCTTGATTGTTCTGGTGTGGCTCTACAGGATAAGCACTAGACAGTTAACCAAAAGGTCAGAGGTTCAAATCCACCAGTTATCCTCTTGCAAATCTTACATAGGGATGTTATGAATCACAATTGACTCACTGACACTTAACAACACACTGTAAGGCATTTTACAAAAAGCAGTCTAGTATATAAACTAAAGGGTTTCTTATGGAATAATGCACTGACTGCAAGGTCGGTGGTTCAAATTCATCAGCCGTTCCTTGGAAACCCTATGCAGGGCTTCTATAAGTAGGAACCACTCATCGGCACTAACAACTATTAACAATCCTTTTGAATGAAAATTTTGTTATCTCAAACTCATTCATGCAATATGCATCCTAAGAGCTGTGATTCAAAAATGAAAGAGCTGACATACTTAGCAGTTTCAGTCATTTTTTTCTGTTGATAGTTAGGTACCACTATCAGTTCCGACTCACAGCAACCTTGTATACTGTTTTTGAGGAGCGGCTGCTTAATTTGAACCGCCAAACTTGTAGTCCAGTGCATTATCCCAAAGCACTACACAAGGACTCCTTTACTTCTGTAAAGTTACTAAATTTCCAGGGTTTCAAAAACCTGTTTATCTGTTTTTTTTTCACTTTCTCAGTGATTGGTGGTGGTGGTAGTGGTAGTGTGCTGTGGAGTCAGTTGAGACTCATAGCGACCCTGAATAGGGTTTCCGATTTCTGTAAATCTTTACAGGAGCTAAAAGCCTCATCTTTCTCCTGTGGAACGGCTGGTAGTGTTGAAATGCTGACTTTGAAGTTAGCAGCCCAACTCATAACCACTACACTACCAGAGCTCCTTTCTCAGTGATTAGTCCTTTCCAATCTTTTTGTTTCAGTTAGTCTTTCCTTCAAAGCAAAACATTCTTCTTTATTGTTAAGTGCCCTCGAGTCAGTTCCAACTCATAACAACCCTATATAGGGTTTCTGAGGAGTGGCCAGTGAGCTTGAACCGCCAATCTTGTAGTTCAAACTGATATTGCTCTCCAGTGTACTAATCCACAGCTCCACACCAGGACTCCAATATTCTTCTTTACTACATTCACATAGAAAGTAGAAAAAAGGAAATGCATTATCCTATCCAACTTAGCTCTTAACTCATCCAAATTATCTTAATCATGTGAAAATACTCCTTTAGGAACCAGTATCTGGGAGACAAGGAGCTTTGGTGGCATACTGGGCTACGTATTGGGCTGCTAACTGAAAGGCAAGCAGTTTGAATCCACAAGCTGCTCTGCAGGAGAAAGATGAGAGGCTTTCTGCTCCTGTAAAGACTTACAGCCATGGAAACCCTATATAGCACACCACCACCACCACCACCATCTCAAAGACATCTCAAGAAATGTTAGATGAGATGCTGTTCTGACAAGTCAAGACCTACTTAAATATTTATCATTGTTTAAAGCTCTAAGAAAATGGGGTAATTATTCTGCAAGTTTATATAAGCTTTAAAGTCTGAAATCAATAAATAGATATAAAATGGTAGAAGAGTTTTGTCAAATCATTAGTTAACTTTATTGAACGTAGAGTAACATTCATACAGCAATGGCAGAAGAGTTATACAGAAGACAAAGAAAACTAGTATAATTAAGCTTAAGCCAAAGATTCATGCTATCCAGGTTAACAGATAATAAGTAAAGTGATGACAAGGAACTCACATGTCCAAGTTTTTAAAAGAATTGCATATAAGGAAATTAACTACAGGCCATTTAAAACTCCTAAAAAACTGTGAAATCATTTTAAGTTGTTTTTAAGTGTCATCAAGTTGGCTCTAACTCATTGGAATGCTGGATAGGGTTTTTCCAGGCTGTTTTTGTTTTTTAAAGTCTCGTTTCTCCTGTGCAGCAGTTGATCGACTCAAACTGCCAACCTTATGGTTCACAGTCCAGTTCATATCCTATGGTGTCACTACGCTCCCAAGCCCCTATTAACAGTGGATAATATCTTGAGTCCTGGTGTAGCACAGTTGGATAAGCACTGGACTACTAACTGCAAGGCCAGCACTTTAAGCTCACCAGTCACTCCTCAGAAACCCTATACAGGGTCACTATGAGTCAGAACCAACTCGATGGTACTAAACAACAAGAACTTTTGGAGTTCTGGCATAGCGCTGCAGGATAATATACTGGACTGCAAGGTTCGTTTAAACCACAAGGTAGGCAGTTCAAACTTACCAGTCACTCCTCGGAAACCCTTTACAGGGTAGCTAGGCGTTGGAACCAACTCAATGACACTAAACAACACGAACTTCTGTATCAGAGAGGCAAGGAGTCTTCGTATCATGTATCAATGCTATCTACAAAGTAGATAGGGATGGGCAATTTAGACAATGGCTACCTAAAATGAGGGGGGCGATAAAGGCACAAAGTGACTGGCTTACAAGGTTTCAAGAGGGAGTTTAGTTTAAGAGTGTCTGAGGGAAGAAAGAGTCCCCACTGAATAGTTTTCATCTTGTCTAGATGGGTCTGGTGAAAAGAGATGGGGATAAGATTCTTATGATTCAATAGTGAGTAATTATTATCATGACTAATTGCTACTGTCACAATTGTAAAGGTAGACATTCTGTTCCAAAACCAGGGGAGTAGTTAATCTTACAGTCCAGAAACAGAGGACCCTAGGACCATCAAGGGAGAAGAACATCAGTGGAAGGCAGGACCTTATCTACAGAAGCAGCGACACCAGAGATGGAGGCAGAGATGGGGACATGTAGACAGAGAGCAACTGAGGACTCCAGATTCACAGAAAGAGAGGATCTGAGAGCTGGTGGCCAGGAGGCAGACTTGCAGAATGTGCCCTTTGGTAGTGTAAATTATTATATATGCCTAAGTGGTTTAAAAAACAAACCAAAAAAAAAACCCACCAAGGTATAATAAATAGAGTACATGGTGCGGATTTTGGTCATCGTAATAATACAAAGTAATATGGTTTGTTGAATATAAAACTGATGATCTGCCCTGTAAACTTTCACTCAATTCACAATAAAAACTTTAAGGAAAAAAAAAAAAAAAAAGAACTTCTGTATCATCCTTAATAAAGGAGTGTTAAAAATAAAATTCTGATACTATGAAACTAACATGAAATGTATTTACTCCATTGATGATTCTTCTCTCACATTGTCTTTGGTACCCTAAAGTCTCGATAAATTAAGATACTTTAAAAAAATGTATTGTATCTTGTCTAGAAGAAAATATATCTACTGAAACAAAATGTTACTTCACTTAAGAGGTTAGAGTCCTGGAGTGGTGCTGCAGGGTCACTTTGAACTGCAAAGTCAGCAGTTCAAACTCACCAACCACTCCTTGGAAACACTATATAAGGTTGCTGTGAGTTGGAACCAACTCAACAGCACCTAACAACAACTTAGTAGGTTAGCTACCAAACCCTAGTTGCCATAAAGCAGTGCCTGTAACTTCTATGCCCAAGATCTGCTTTGTCCTGCACCTCTCCAAATCTGACAATCTATTAGTGACATATCCTATAAATATGCAAATACTGAAACAAAAACAAAAGCACACCGAGACAAAATGAATAGATTGTTGAATGTAAACCCAATGATTGCAATGTAAACCTTCACCTAGATCACAATAAAAAGGTAAGATAAAAACAGAGGAAGAAACGCATTTAGTAGCTGATGTTTTTTGTCTTGCTGTTGAGTGCTGACTTAGAGTGGTTCTGATTTATAGCAACCCTATATAGGGCTTCTGAAATTTTAAATCTTCACAGGAACAGAAAGCCTCGAATCTTTCTCCTGCGGAGGCTGGCAAGCTCAAAATGCGAACCAAGTGGTTTGTAGGCTGGGACTTATGTATGGAGCCACCGTGCTTAAATGAAAAATGTAATTAAGACCAAATCTTTTCAGAACAATATTCAATATGTATTATGACCAAAAAAAACTTAGTTAATCTAAGCTATTAATAACAGAGCTTTACAAGATAGAACCTTAATCTTTAAGAAGCTGTTATCAACTTCAAATATTAACAATCTAAAAATAAGTCTAAATTCAAAAGAAACTTAATCAAATACTATATATAGCCTAAACTAAGAACTTGAATTAAATTTAAGCACAGAATTTTATTTTGTTATCTGTATTAAATGAAGGTGAAGTAACTCATGCACACATTCTACATGTAAATGCTTAAGGTGTCTCCTGGTTTGAGATCCTTCAAATGTTTTGGGGAAAAAAAGAAAGTAAGCAAAGTTAATGCAAAGTCCTCCACCTCTAAAACTTACAACTAGTCAGGAAGAAAAATTAGCATCACTGCATTTTCTGCCTATGTGTTTATTAATTTGTGCAGCTTCTTTTAAAGTATTATTAGTGAACCTGACAGCTTGCCATTAAATGCCAACTATGTTCATTTACTAAGGAGCCCTGGAAGCGTAGTGGTTACGAATCTAGCTGTTAATCTCATGGTCAGCAGTTTGAAACTACCAGCTGTTCCGCAGGAGAAAGATGAGGCTTTCTGCTCCCGTAAAGATTTACAGCCTCGGAAACCCTGTACAGGGTCGCTATGAGTCAGAACCGACTCCTCGGCACATAACAACAACAACGTTCATTTACTAAGCACTGTGCTGCTAAGTACAGAGTCGGCAGTTCAAACACACCAGCAACTCCATGGGAGAAACATGAGGCTTTCTGCTCCCATAAATATTTACAACCTTGGAAACCTTACACACGGTCACTATGAGTCAGAATCAACTCCTCATTGGCTGTGGGTTTCGTTTTGGTATACTTACACACAAGGACAGAGCTGCTGAACAATTACTTTTGGTGATATATACATAAAAATGGAATGTCAAGACTAGCTTTTATTATTATTCACCATACATACATCAAGTCACTTAATAATTTGGAATATGTTATACTTTACTGAAACTAGGTTTATGTGCTGGACTGCAACGTCGGTTTGATCCTCAAGGTCGGCAGTTCAAGCTTACCAGCTGCTCCTTGTATACCCTACACAGGGCCGCTATGGGTTGGAACCAACTCGACGGCACTTGACAACAACAACTGAAACTTTCTGAGACTCAAGGCCATAGAAAAACTTGTTATAGAAATTCTATAATCGCTTCCTATATTAGAATAAAATACATATTTGCTTTCTGCTCCCATTAAGATTTGCAGTCTTGGAAACCCTGTACAGGGTCTCTATGAGTTGGAAGAGACTACATGGCACACAACAACAACAACAACAACAAAGGCACAGATTAAAAAAAAATTATTAAGAATTCTTCAAATGACTTTTCCTCACATTTCTATTTGTAGTTCTACATTTAGAAAAAGATTTCAAAACTGCCAGAAACCCACCACATATTCAGAAAGTAACCAGTTAATAATCCAACTAATCAGTCATTGCAATTGAGAAAACAGAAAAATACTTGAATATTACAAGCAAAATTTCTAATGGTTCAACACAGCCTTTTCTAGAACACAAAGTACTTGGAAGCAGATTTATGGCACAGATGCTAATTAACTATCATCTTCTCTTTTTCCGAAAACAGCTTGATTTTTTTTTTGTTTCCCTATGAAGGATGTTGTGTGTTGAGTAGGTTCCGACTCTGTATATGATTTCTAAGAGCAACTGGTGAATTTGAACTGCTGACCTTTTGGTTACTAGTCCATCCAATGCTTATCCTACAGTGCCACACCAGGGCCCCATGAACACTATTAGCCCTAAAAGTTTTTATCAAAGTAGAACAAACTTGGTTAATTATTTAATTAGTACTACTTGAAACCAAGAATTTGCTAATGTGTGAAACACTTCAAGATTCTGCTTTAAGAATTCATCATCTCAATCCTTTTTTCTGGAGTACTAGCCGCAACATTAAAAAAGCCTGTAAATTATCAGGTACGTAAGATACACCAATTGGTAAAATGCCTACTTCATCAACAAAACGCACATTTTAGTTTCAGCATCTCTTAAAATAAATGGCGTTTTAAGCATTATGTCAGCTATTACCTGAGCAATGATTTCTTTTTCTTTTACTGGTACATAAAACAGGACCTCTAACAATCAATGACACCTTAGAATTAATTCCAGAAAAGACGGCAACTTTTGGGTTATCTTGGAATCACAAGATTTTAGTAAAAAAACAAAAACAAAGGGTATCTCATTTCACTGATAATGAAAAGTCCAAATAAGTGATGCCCCAATGGCATAAAACCAAGAGCAAAGAGAGACTGGATGACAAGTCTTTCAGCTCCCAAGGATAGCCTTCCCATTACATAATGTCTTCAGAAGCAAAGGCGAGGAAACAACTCCACGGTTTAACCCACAGCGAATGTACCGCGCACATCGCAGAGCTCCCTGCTGATCTAAGAAAGGGCCCACCGCTTCTTAGAAGCTCCCCGTGGGCTCAGGCCTCACACAGGCTGTCTCCGAACGGTTCCAAAGTACCAGCGACAGCCACAACAGTCTAGCTTTTTGTTGAAAACGTCTGGGGTTAACACCTGAGAAAGCGGCGCTTCCCTTAGGTAGAGGGAGCGATGTCACAGGTGTATTTCAAAGGCTCAGCACCAAGGCCCTGGCTCTTCTCGGCCCCTGCGGCCAGGAAACTCCGGAGCCTAGCTCGAGCGAAAGGCAACAGGCCCTGCGCTCAGTTATCCGCACCGGAAACTTCGCACGTTGGGGGTTTTCTTGTTTTCACTCCAACGACTACACACTTCACAGGTGGTTGGTGTATTTACATCTAGAAGCCCCACGGAGGCCCGAGCGTCCGCCGCCGGCGGGATGCAGGACGCCGAGGCCCAGACAGGAGCGCGAGCGGCGGCGCCCACAGGCCCGGACCCGCAGCTCCCGGCGCGGCCTCCCCCGGCCCACCCGCGGCCCCCAGCAGTGAGAGGCGGCAGGAGCCAGGCGCCTGGTCTCCGTCCCCTCCCGTGGCCTGCCGGGCGGCGGCGACTCGGCACCGAGGCCGCGGGAGGCCATTTTGGCTCCGGGGCCGCCGAAGGGCCTCCACGTCCGGAGAACTCGCGGCGCTCCCTCCCCGCCCCCACGGGGCCGCTCCCGGCGCGACGGAAGGACGGAAGGACGGCCGGGCGGGGTGGGCAGCCGGGTGCCGGGGCCGCCGCTCGGCGGGGGCGCGGAGAGGGCGCGGGAGTCGTTACCTATACTGGGCCGCAGCCGCCGCCGCCCCGCTGTGGGTGAATCCAAAGTAGTTGCCGGTCGCCATTTTGGCATCTTCCCCCAGCCGGCTGGGCACTGCGGCGGGCACGGAGAGTCGGGTCCCATGGCGGGAGGCGAGACGCCGGGTGGCCGAGACGCCGAGGAGGGAAGCGGGGGGGGAGAGAGAGAGAGAGAGAAAGGTGCCGTGAGAAGCCGCCCTCCCCGGGCCGCGGCCGCGCCGCCTCCCCCTCCTGCTTGCACTCCCTCACTCACTCGCACGCCCCGGTGGCGGCCGCCGCCTCCTCCCCGGAGCCAGCCCCTACCCCCGCACCTCCCCGCTGCCCGGGCGGGGGAAGGGGCCGAGTAGAGACCACGGCGGGGGACATTATACTCACCATAGGTGAAAGAAACTACAGGGCATATGGGAATCATGGGCTCGGGCTGCTGCTGCTGAACTCTGAACTCTCACCCGCTGCCTCCCTCCTCTGCCCCACTCCTCCTCAGCGGAGAACCGACCGCCGCCTCCAGCCTAACTGCGCAGGCGCTGTAGCGCTCGGCACTCTGGGAGCTGTAGTCCCGCTGCCTTGGCGACTCTAGCGGGAGCGTGGTGAGGCCTCGGTGGGGGTGGGGGCGGGGGCCGGGGCCGCCCCGGCCGCCCAGGCCACCCGCAGTGGATCTCAGGCCTTGCCTTTGCCTTGTGCTAGTGACTAGTAGCCGCAAAGAGGAGTGACCGAGTGCTGTCTAAGGAGCGCGGAGCCGGGGGCGGGGGCGGGGTAGGAGGAGGAATTAGGGATCCGGAAAGGGATCAGCGAGTGACGTCTTTTCTTCTGACTTTTCACCGTGTGCGCATTTGTTCTGTACTTTTCGGTCTTTTTTTCACTCATTCACTTATCATCAGAATTTTAACTAGAATAATTGGAATTCTTCATTTCCCGTACTCGCTTCTTATCCTCAGGCCCTAAAGAGGGGAGGTGAGGACAACCCCAAAAAGAATGTTATTCTACTTGACTAAAAGTACACCCTACCAAACACTCCCAACACACCTCTTCCCACATCCTTCCCATACCCCTTAAGTCATACAACCTATACTGACTCCAGCCCCTACAATTCAGGACTGTCCCAGGTATTGGAGATACAGCAATAAACGTTAACCAAATGCATCGAAAATAGTCGGATGGAGACTGGAGTTTTGAAGATAAAGAGGGTTAAAGGGTTGGTGTTGTTGGTAAGTGCCATCAAGTCAGTACCGACTCATAGCGACAACAGAACGAAACACTGCCCGGTCCTGGGCTAACCTCACAATTGTTGCCATGCTTGAGTCCATTGTTGCTGCCACTTGGCCAATCCATCTCGCTGGGGGTGTTCCTCCACCTTACCAAACATGATATCCTTCTCCAGCGACTGGTCCCTCCGGACAATATGTCCCAAGTATGAGAGACGAAGTTTGGCCATCCTGGCCTCCAAGGAGCACTCTGGCTGCACTTCTTCCAACACAGATCTGTTGGTTCTTTTGGCAGCCTATGGCACTTTGAAATTCTCCTCCAACACCATAACTCAAAAGCATCAAGAAGAACCAAAAACAAACTTATTGTTGTCAAGTGGATTCTAACTCATAATGACCCTACAAGATAGACTAGAACTGTCACATCAGAGTTTCCAAGTCCTGTGGATTATATCTTGAGCTGCTAAACCCACTAGCTGCTCTGCAGCAGAAGATGAGGCTGCAGAAGATTTACAATCTCAGAACTGCTATATAGGGTCACGATGACTTTATGGCAGTGGGCTTAATCTTTAGGGAAGAAGGTTGTCATACCTTTCTCCCACAAAGTGACTGGTGGGTTCGAACTGCTGACTTTTTGTGTTACTTGTCATAGAGTCTGTTTCAATTTGTATCAAGCCTGTATAGGGTTTCCAAGGCTGTCAATATTTGGGGGAGCAGAAAGCCTCATCTTGTGGGCTCAAACTACTGACCATATGGTTAGCAGTTCAGTGCTTATCCTACAGCGCCACAGTGCTCCGAACAACAGCAAGTTATTGTTGTTAAGTACCTTATAGTAATATCATTAACAAAAGTGGTTTCTGACTCTTAGTGACCCTGTATAGGGTTTCTGAGTAGTGTCTGGTGGATCTGAATTGCTGACCTTGCAAGTCAAACTGACCTTGCTGTCCAGTGCTTGTTCTACAGTGCTACACTGAGACACCAATAACAAATTATTGTAAACTGCCATTGAGGTGGTTCCCATTCATAGTGACCCTGTATAGGATTTCCCAAGAGCAGCTGGTGGTTTTGAACTGCCAACCATATGGTTCAAAGTACAGTACTGGCCTCCTCACTGTTTTTGAATACTAAAACAACAAGTTGTTAACTGCTGTGGAGTCCAAATCATAGCTACCCTGTAAAGGGTTTCCGAGAAGCAACTGATGAGTTTGGATATCAACCTTGCGGTTCAAACTGACTTTGCGGTCCACGTCAGAACTCCAGAAGTTCTTATAGAAATTCTTTAGTTTTTGTGGCATATGCAGAAAATACAGTAATATCATTATATTGTTAAGTGCCATCGAGTCAATTCTGACTCATAGCAACCCTGTATAGTGTTTCCAAGGAGCGGTTGGTGAGTTTGAACTCCCGACGTTCCAGTTCAAACTGACCTGAAGTCCAGTGCCTACCCTACAGCACCACTCTCCAACAGCAAGTTATTGTTAAGTGCCATCAAGTTGGTTCCAACCCAGAGCAACCCTGCAAAGGGTTTCTTATGAACCGCTGACCTTGTGGTTCAAACCAGCCTTGTGGCTCAGTGTCACACCAGAAGAAAAACTGGAGTTTTCCAGAACAACAAAGAGACCAATCTGTTTGAGCAGAGTGAGAAGGAGATTGGGTCAGAAAGGACTTGTGTGGTAAGGTCAGAATATGACCTCCCCAGGCAAGCAAGCATTTCTTTCTTCCCTTCTGGTTTCTCAGTGTTTTTCCTGGAATTTCCCTGCTCATTTTCAATCATTCTCTTTCCTCTTGCACTTTCACCTTTTCCTCACCTTTTCTAGACCCATCAAAGACCCTCTATCACCCATCTCTCCTCAACATTGGGTTTGAGCATTCAAAAGAAATGCCTGACAATCCTGTCTGACCCTACTTAAAGTTTTATTCAATACTTCTATACACCATATGCCATATAATAATGAAAAAAAAAGAAATGCCAAGGTTGAATTGAACTCACCCATGAAATGTAGAACTTTATCCCACATTCTTATGCCATGGAAAAAAAACAATGCCTGGATTCTTATTTGTGTCAACCCCGCTCCCCCACACCTCCTACAAAGATGATACAAGCTCTGATTTATCCCTTTATTCATTTCAAATAGAGAAAATGTAGAACATTAGCAAAAAATCAAGGTCATTGTTTCTGAGAATACTAATGTTTCCCCAGCAAAGGTTATTTGTGTTCCAAGTGTGTTGCTAGGAGAAACTACCTCCTACACATAGGATATTAGAACTGCATTTTGAAAGTAATTTGCCTTGGACTTCATTGAGCAATTGTTTTCAAGGCACTGACTGTAACTGTCTTGATGAATCTGAACTACTAGCTACTTGAATAAAACAGGAGAAAAGACAGTTGTTAATCACCTACCTAGAAAGATTCTGTTTAGGCCAATTTTATGCTTGATTGCTTGACAGCTCTTGAGAGGATGTGAGAGGGCTGCTGGCATACCCCAGTAAAAGGAGAGAGGTGAGGGATTTTCTCTTTGTGTCTAACCTTAGAGGTCAGAGTAGGTATGAAAACCATTTTAAACACCCATTCCTCAAGGAGGAAACCTGAAGGAAGGGCCTCAACTGGTCCCTCACTTTGTACATTTTTTTTTTTAAATTTTTATTGTTAATTGAGTGAAAGTTTACAGGGCAGATCATAAGTTTTACATTCAACAAATCATATACTTTGTTTCATTAAAATGGTTATAATCCCCTCCATGTACCATCAGTTACCAATATTTCTCTCTGTTCATTTCAGATCTCTTTTTCTTTTTTTTCAAACACTCAGGCATATATAATAATTTACACTACCAAAGGGCACATTCTGCAAGTTGGCCTCCTGGCTGCCAGCTCTCAGTCCCTCTCTTTCCATGAATCTGGAATCCTCAGCTGCTCCCTTTCTCCATGTCCTCATCTCTGCCTCTATCTCTGGTGTTGCTGTTTCTCTGGATAGGATCCCACATTCTGCTTGTTCTCTTCTCCCTTGATGGTCCTAGGGTTCTCTGTTTCTGGAATGTAAGAGTAACTACTCCCCCATTTTGTGAAATTAGCCATGATAACAATTTCTCATTATAGATCATAAGAAGCTCCTCCCCATCTCTTTTTACCAGACCCATCTAGACAAGATGAAAACTATTCAGTGGGGATTCTATCTCCCCCCCCCGCCCCCCCCACACACACACTCAAACTAAACTTCCTCTTAAAACCTTGTAAGCCAGTCACTTCATGCCTTTATTGCCCCCTCATTTTAGGTTCATGCCTTTATCACCCCCTCATTTTAGGTAGCCAATGTGTAAATTGCCCATCCCTACCTACCCTGTATACAGAGGGGATAGGATTGATGCTTGATGTGAAGACTCTTTTCCTCTCTGTTGGTATTTTGAACTACCAACTCTATGAGTATAGGTCAAATTCATCAAATTGTAGTAATTTACCCTGGTTTCCTTTATAAAACATTATTATCATTATTTTTATCTTCCTCTAGTCGAGTTCTGATTATCAAGCCATCGAGGCTAGGTCAAATGGGTACTATCTGCAAGTTTGGGTGTTTTTGTGCGTCTCTCTTCACTTCATATCCACTGGATGCTTCACTCTCAGCTCTAGCCCTCTGTGGCTATGTCATTGTCCATGGGCTCAGGCGTACCCAGGTTTCACCACTTGGACAAACCAGCCCTTCCTCTTCTCTCTCACATCTCAAGGTCAGTGGGAGTCTATGGAACATGGTCGAACTCAACCCATTTCTTCATTGCTGCCTTTCCCCCCTTCTACTCACCAGTAGACCAATGTGGTCGCCAGTAAGCTTACATGCCTGCTTACGTATTCCCTTTGAGTTTCAGTCTTAGAGGGGGGTTTCTTCTGAAGGAACTTGATTGCTTGCCTTGATGGCTTCCTGGCGAACAACTTGTTTATTCTTGTAGAAGTCAGTCATACTGCCATTTTTGTTTTGTTTTTTTTCTGATGGTCTTTCTTTGAAGATTTATCTTCTGTGGCTCTAACAGTTCCAGGCTGGTCTGCTTATCCTTTCTGGTGGGAATGTCCCACCTCATAAGGTTCTGGATGGGGGTCAGGATTCCACCTAAGGTCCTATACACTACATAGGGTCCACAAGAGGCCTAGTTCACTGGGAAAGTTCTAGAACCCCTTTAACATATTCCAGTCAGTTATAGGCTGAAGACGGGTTTACAAGCTTTCTGTAATCATGCTTCCCGACATTCCTTTCTATCCCACTCAAGTGTCTATTTTACAATAGTAGACAAGGGAAACCAATATTCATAAGACAGTCAAGCATCTTAGTATTATTTCCCTTCTCCAGACTATGCCTTGATCCCTGTATCACAGAGCCCTGTTGTTCCAAGGTTGAGCATGCATCACTATTTACCTCTGTCCAATTTAGCCCATGTGAACCTGTCTCAGTGTTCCCCTATCTACCTTGTTCTTCCACCCCTCCCCCTTCTTGTGTATTGCCCTCCCCAACACTGGAACTATGATGTGTCTGCTCCCTACCCTGTGCTCTATTGTCACCTCCTTCCACCTCCCCCTTATTAAAAGGACTTTTGGAAGGGACATGGAATCAAGATGACATGGATTCTTTTCGTGGGCACTTAGTAGGTAAATGATCTGAGCTCATTATTTAACATTTCTGAACCAACAAGGTATGAATAACAATAACATCTCCCTCAGGGGAGTGTGGTAGGGTCAAATGAGAAAGCATTTAGGTAAATTAACACTTAGTAGAAGGTGTGTTATTGTTGTTGTTAAGTGTTGTGGAGTTGCTTCAACTCATAGCAACTCATAGGGTTTCAGAGACTGTAAATCTTTGTGGGAGCATCTTTCTCCCGTGGAGGGCCTGGTGGGCTAGAATGATCAACCTTGTGGTTCACAGTTGTGGGGGAAAAAAAAAATTATAATCCTGTTTATTATATTCGGGTAACTTTTTTATTTCCTGAAGTAAAGACTTTATGATCTCTCTCTTTTTCTTTGGTTACTTCCTGAAGTGAGTAAAGAATTTATGGTCACTTTCTTTTTATTTAAAC
>NW_006408761.1:3000758-3005941 GCF_000296735.1 Chrysochloris asiatica
CAGGCACCCTCTTGCAAGAGTAAATTTTACTTTGCCAAGGTAATTTAGTCTCACCGAGTGTCTTTTATGTGACATCGGGATTCATTTCTAACACAGTCCAGTGCTTAACCTACAGAGTCACTGCACTCCCCAAGAGGTATGTCAGTAAAAAATACTAAGCTGGATGATTATGAATATTTTTCTATACTACCGACTAAGTGAACACACTCTGCAGGCCACTTGTCAGAAGCAGGTGGTTCTGCTCATTGTTGTTGGTTGTGCCAGAGTTCATTCTGAATTGTGGTGACCCCATGAATTCAGGGGAAACTTTTGGAAACTGATTGCCAGGCTTATCTTCTGAGGTGCCTCTGAGTGGGTTTGAACAACCAACTTTTCAGCTGGTATTGAGAGTTTAACTGTTTGCATCACTTAGGGACTCCTGAGAGTTTACATCTCAGAGTACCCAATCTAGGCAACAGTGGCTGAATGCCATCCTCTGGGCCAACAACGGGAGACAGAAGACATGACTGGAGGCAGCTAATTCGATTCTGTGTGATCGTTCATGTCCAGAAATATCTGGCATCAGAATACAAAAACATTAAACGTTGTCCTTCACACAGCAACTGGAGTGATGGGCTTAAAAGGCACACCTGGTCAAAATATCTGCGCTTCCTCCCCTGCTCTGTCTAAAGAATCACTCTTCCATGCTACCCGCATGGTCCTGCGTGATCTGGCCTCTATCTGCCCTTTTAACATTTTCCTCCTTATTCTCTCCATCCTAATTACTTTCATCTCCAATTTGCTGAACTCCCTCCCACTACAGGGCTTGTATGTTTTCTTGATCTAGAATGACCTCTCTTCCTCTTTTTACCTAATTAGTCCTCATGCTTAAACATCTCAAACTTTTCTGACTGCCTTCATTGGCAGATTCCCTTGTTTTGCTCTCAGAGCACCAGGCATCTCTCCTTAATTGCCCTTATTCAGTTGCTATCTTACACTTGTGACACTGAAGGCTAATGCACTGAACTGCAAGCTCAGTGGTTCGTATCCAGCAGCTGCTTCTAGTAAACCCTACACAGGGTTGCTATGATTCCTAATAGACTAGACGGCATTTAACACCAATCTGAAACATATCGTCTGATTGTTTTGAGGAATGTATTTCTCCTGCCCAGCAGTAGGTACCCAATAAGTACTTATTGAATACTTGAACCAGGCTGTGCACAGCTGAATCTTTCTTTAATGATTCAGAAGGCAGTTTAGGAACGTGCAGTGCCTCAGGGTCATCATTATGAACCTCAATTAGCATTGTGAAAACAAAGAGGAAATAACTATTTAGAGAATTCTAGTAATAACAGGCCTACAGACCCATTTGCCACAAGGTGGAGCTAACCTGAGAAAGCCTGCATCTAAACTCACCAAAAATCTATTTCATAGGAACCCATATCCATCGTTGATGGGAAGATAAATGGCACCACTGCTGTGGAAACCAGTATGGGGATTCCTTAAAAAGTTAAACATAGAATTACCATTTGACCTAAGAGTTCCACTTCTAGGTGTATGTATTCCCAAGAAACTTGAAAACAGAGATTCAAACAGATCCTTGTACACAAATGTTCACTGCAGTATTAGTCACAATAGCTAAAAAGTGGAAACAATCCAAGTGTCCATTACCAGATGAAGGAATCAACAAATGTGGTAAATACATAGTTTTGTTGTTGTTATATGCCATGGAGTTGGTTCCGACTCATGCAACCTTCTGCACAACAGAATGAAACAATGCCCAGTTCTGCACATCCAAAATTGTCATGTTTGAGCCCAGTGCTGTTGCCATTGAACAATCCATCTCATTGGAGGTCTTTCCCTTATTTTCTGACCCTCCACTTTACCAAGCATGATGTCCTTCTCCAGGGACTGGTCCCTCCTGACAACATGTCTAAAGTGTCAAAGACAAGTCTAGCCATCCTGGCTTCTAAGGAGCATTCTGGCTGCACTTCTTCTAGGACTGATTTGTTTGTTCTTCTGGTATAGTGGAGTATGACTGAACTATTAAAAGAAATGAAGTCCCAATACAAGCTATAACATGGATGAACCTTGAAAATATGCTGAGTGAAATGAGTCAGATACAAAAGATCTAATATTGTATAATTTACTTTTATGAAATATGTAAACATAGGCAAATGCACAGAGACAAAAGTTTATAGGTGGCTACCAGGAGGGAGAGAGAAGAAATTTTGGGGCCACTAGAAGGGGGAAAGAAGAAATTATTGCTAGAGTTTCTGTTTAGGCTGAAACATATTTGAAATCAGAAAGTGGTATAGTTATACAACATGGAGAATATAATTGATGTCACTGCATTATATAGTTCAAAATGGTTAAACTGGCAAACATTTTGTTATTTTTTCTTTCTATAGAATTTCCTTATCTTTTGTTGAGAATACATACAGAAAATAAACATCAATTTAATATTTCCTACACATACAATTTCCACCACTCCTATGCCAGTTTGAAGTACTGTAGTGGCTTGCATGTTGCTGTGATTCTGGAAGCTATGCCACTGGTATTTTAAATACCAGCAGTGTCAACCATGGTGGACAGGTTTCAGGTGAGCTTCCAGATGAAGACAGACTAGGAAGAAGAAGAGACAGACTAACAAATATTTAGCCACTGAAAACCTTATGAACATTGGTTGAACACTGTCAGCACCAGAATACCGATATTGACACATGATGAAAAGTATCAGAATATTGTCAAATATATACCAGAAGATGAGCCCGTCAGGTTGGAAGGCACTCATAATACAACTGAGGAAGGGCTGCCTCCTAAAAGTAGGTTGACCATGCTGATACAAATGGAGTAAAGACTTCAGGACCTTCATTTGCTGATGGGGCACAATTCAAAATGAAAAGAAGCAGTTGTAAACATCCATTAATAATCAGAACAGTGTTGTTAGGGGCCGTCAAGTCAGTACCGACTCATAGAGACCCTATGCACAACAGAATGAAACACTACTCGATCCTGGGCCATCCTTACAATTGTTGCCATGCTTGAGCCCACTGATGCTGCCACTTTGTCAATCCATCTCACTGGGGGTCTTCCTCTTTTTCTCTGATCCTCCACCTTACCAAACATGATATCCTTCTCCAGCGACTGGTCCCTCCTGTTAATATATCTGAAGTATGAAAGATGAAGTTTGGCCATCCTGGCCTCCAAGGAGCACTCTGGCTGCACTTCTTCCAACACAGATCTGTTGGTTCTTTTGACAGCCCATGGCACTTTCAGTAGTATCCTCCAACACCATAACTCAAATGCATTCATTCTTCTATGGTCTTCCTTATTCACTGACCAGCTTTCGCATCCATATGGTGATTAAAAATACCACGGCTTGGGTCAGGCGCACCTTAGTCCTCAAGCTGACATCTTTGCTCTTCAACACTTTAAAAAGGTCTTGTGCAACAGATTTGCCTAATGCAATACGTCGTTTGATTCCTTGACTGCTGCTTCCGTGATCCAAGAAGAATGAACTCCTTGACAATTTCAATCTCTTCTCCGTTATTAAGAATATTGTTTATTGGTCCAGAGGTGAGGATTTTTGTTTTCTTTACATTGAGATGCAATCCATATCGAAGGCTGTGCTCTTTGATCTTCACCAGTAAATATTATATGTCCTTTACTTTCAGCAAGTAGGGTTGTATTATCTGCATATCACAGGTTGTTAATGAGTCTTCCTCCAATCCTGATGCCACGATGTTCTTCATATAACCTAGCTTCTTGGATTATTTGTTCAGCATACAGGTTGAATAAGTATGGTGAAAGAATACAACTCTGTCGCACAACAACTTTGTTAATTTTAAACCATTCAGTGTTTCCATGTTCTGTACTTAGTATGAATCTAGGAAAACTGGAAATTGTCAAAAATTAAATGGAACACATAAACATCCACATCTTAGGCATTAGTAAGCTGAATGACTGGTATTGGCCATTTTGAATCTGACAACCACATGGTTTATTATGCTGGGAATGACAAATTGAGGAGGAATGGCATTGCATTCATCATCAAAAAGAAAATATCAAGATCTGTCTTGAAGTACAACACTGTCTGTGATAGAACAACAAATATCCATATGTTTACAAGGAAGACAAGTTAATACCACTATTATTCAAATTTATGCACCAACCACTAATGCCAGTGATGATGAAATTGAAGAAATCTACCAACTTCTTCAGTCTGAAATTGATCAAACACATAATCAAGATGTATTGATAATTACTGGTGATTAGAATGCAAAGATTGGAAACAAAGAGGAAGAATCAATAGTTGAAATATGGCCTTGGTGATAGAAATGATGCTGGACATCGCATGATAGAATTTTGCAAGACCAATGACTTGTTCATTGCAAATACCTTTTTAAAACAACATAAAAGATGATTATACACATGGACCTTACCAGATGGAATACACAGAAATAAACTGACTACATCTGTGGCAAGAGATGGTAGAAAGGCTCAATATCATCAGCCAAAACAAGGCCAGGGGCAGATTGTAGAAAAGGTCATCAATTGTTCACATGCAAGTTCAGGCTGAAGATGAAAAAATTAAAAGAAATCGATGGGAGCCAAACTAAGACCTTGAACGTATCCCACCTGGATTTAGAGATTGCCTGAAGAACAGATTTGATGCATTAGACACTCAAGACTGAAGACCAAAAGAGTTGTGGGATGACATAAAGAACATCATACAAGAAAAAAGCAAAAGGTCATTAAGAAGACAAGAAAGGAAAGACCAAAATGAATATTAGAAGAAACTCTGAAGCTTGCTTTCCAATGTAGAGATGCTAAAGCAAATGGAAGAAATGAGGAGGTAGAAGAGCTGAATAGAAAATTTCAAAGAGAATGTGAGAAGACAAAGTCAAATATTATATATAACAAAATGTGCAAAGACCTTGAGTTAGAAAACCAAATGGAAGAACATGCTCAGCATTTTTCAAGCTGAGGGAACTGAAGAAAAAATTCAAGCCTTTACTTGAAACATTGAAGGATTCTATGGAAAGTATTGAATGATGCAAAAGTGTCAAAAGAAGATGGAAGGAATACACAGAGTTACTGCACCAAAAATAAATGGTTGATCTTCAACCATTTCAAGAGGTAGCATATGATCAAGAGTCAATGATACTGAAGGAAGAAGTTCAAGATGCATTGAAGGCATT
>NW_006408761.1:3009935-3012566 GCF_000296735.1 Chrysochloris asiatica
TCACAATAGAATTTAAAAAATATTTAATCATTTATTTATTTTCTTTATTTGTGAGCCTGATAGACACATTCGCAAAATTGATGAGTGATATTATGTAGGGTCTGACTTTACAAAATGCTTGTCTAGATTTTAGATGATCAACCCTGAAGATTTTTGAGTTTTTTTTTTTTAGGAAATACACTATTTTATTGCTGTTGTTAGTCAGTTGCTGTTATGTCTATGTATACTGCTTCACAGGGTGTTTTTTTTTTTTTTTTTCTTATTGTGAACTGAGTGCTTGTTTACATGGGAGAACATCGGCTTTACACCATTGTTTCATTTTAATGATTCCAATCTCCTCTGTGCATCACCATTCAATAGTATTTGCTTCCATTCCCTCTGTTTTTCTTTTTTCGGGGGATGGTTGGGGGGATGTACACAAACACACAATCATTTAAACAACCAAAGGGCACATTCTGCAAGCCTGCCTCCTGGCCACCCGCACTTAGTCCTTCTCTTTCCATGAGTCTAGAGTCCTCAGCTGCTCCCTCCATCTCTGGTGTCACTGCATCTCTGGATAAGGTTGCACATTCCGCGTGTGCTCTTCTCCCTTGAGAGGAATCCTCTGTTTCTGGAGTGTAAGATGAACTACTCCCCTGTTTTTGTTACAAAACTTCTACCTTTACAGTTGTGACAGTTGCAATTAGTCATGATAACAATTACTCTCTATCACAATAGAATTAAAAAAATCAAAATTAGCAGTCTTTGGTTATGCCTTCCAGTTATACCTTCCTGTATCCTGAAAGGCTTTGCTAAAATACAAATACATTAGTTAGAAAAGATAACATATTAGCTACTTAACAACAACAACATACTAAGAGAAAGATTTCCTGGGTGGTGGAAACAGATAAAATGCTCCATTGTCAACTGAAAGGTTGGAGGCTCTAGTTTACCCAGAGTTTAACTTGGAAGAAAGTTCTGATAATCTAATTAGAAAAATCAGTCATTGAAAGCCTCCTGGAGCACACCCAGGGTTGCCAGGGGTCAGAATTGACTTGACTGCAACTGGGACACCAAGAGGAGTAAGTGTAGAACAGTAGCTGAGAGCATGTACCCCCAAAAACTTGGCTGTAATTTCTGTCTCTATCACTCAGCTACAACTTTTCTATGCTTCATTTTTCCTCCTCTGTAAATGTTGTTTGTTGTTGGGTGCCATTGAGTTGTTACTGACTCATAGAGACCCTGTGCATAGCAGAACGAAACACTGCCTGGTCCTGGGCCAACCTCACAATCGTTGCTATGTTTGAGCCCATTGTTGCTGCCACTGTGCCAATCCATCTTGTTGGGGATCATCCTCTTTTTCTCTGACCCTCCACCTTACCAATCATGATATCCTTCTCCAGTGACTGCTTCCTCCTGATAATATGTCCAAAGTATGAGAGACGAAGTTTGGCCATCTTGGCCTCCAAGGAGCACTCTGTCTGCACTTCATCCAAGACGGATCTGTTGGCTCTATGGGCAGTCCATGGTATTTTCAATATTCTCCTCCAACACCATAACTCAAAGGCATCAATTCTTCTACAGTCTTCCTCATTCACTGTCCAGCTTTCGCATGCTTATGAGGTTATTGAAAATACTGTGGCTCGGGTCAGGTGCACCTTAGTCCTCAAACTGACATCTTTACTCTTCAACCTTTGTAAGTATAGATGATAAAAATAGTATTACACATCAGAGGGCTACTGGTAGGGTTTAACGATTAGTTTCATAGATGTAAGTCTCTTAGAACAGTGCTTGACTGGTTTGCAAAGATGATTTGAGCGTTGGCTTGATTTTAACTGCTGCCCATATTGTCACAATAGGAAAATGGACAGAAGGGTATGTAGAAAATGGACACTAACCATCCCTTCCACAGCACTCTTTACATAGCTGGGTTTGATGATTCACTGCAACGGCCACACAGAACTCAGAAACCATATTCAGAGTTTATGGGGTTATTAGGGAAGTTGTTGTTAAGTGCCATCAAGTCAGTCCTGATTCATACCGACACTCTGTATAGGGTTTCCAAGAAGTAGCTGGTGCATTTGAATCACTAACCTTGTGGTTAGCAGTTCCATGTTTATCTTATAATGCCACATCATGTCCATCAAAGTCAGAGATGTTCAGTTGTTCCAGTCAGGACAACCTCTCCTCAGCTGTGCCCACAGGCAGTTCTCTGTCTGGACAACGTTACAAAGCACTTTTAGAGATTCTGATAAATACCCACAGAACACATCACGCCACACCACTCCACCTTATGCCTTAGCCTGAAGGCATGTGGCTCTTGCTCCATAGGTCATCAAACCTAGCTCCCTCAATTCAGTGCCTGGAGGCACCTCACTGTGCAAGCAAACCTCCTGCCTTAACTCGCTTTCCTTGCTCTCTGGCTGGGAAGCCCTCTGCTCTGTCTCCTGCTCTGGCTCTTGGTTCTGCTGCTGCTGCTCCTCTGCCACTCCTCTAATGTCACAATTTCCTGTCCCTGGGTCAAGGAGGTTCAATGAACAGAAATCTTGGGGTCCAAAGGACATGCTTCACTCCTGGCTTTTCTTTGATGGTAGTGAAATCTCCCATCCTGCTTCTGAGATGGCTCGTTTTATACACATTGTAATTTCAAAT
>NW_006408761.1:3013206-3014587 GCF_000296735.1 Chrysochloris asiatica
TTGCTTCTGGGACTCATAATCAAAGAACTGAAAGGAGGGTGTACTTCTGGTTGTACCTTGGACAGGCTCAGACTCCAGGCATTTTGGGGCCTCCTTAACACAGACAGGCAGTGGTGGAAAGGGACGGCATGTGGAAGACTCAGGACCAGGCAAGGGAAGGTGGCCAAGCTGTTAGACTAACTTTCATGAGTCGGTGAGATAGTATTCATGATTCAAGTACCAGGTAAGATAGTATTCATGATTCAAGGAATAAGATCAGACTTTATTCAGGAAGCCCTTCTTGTCTGAAGGATGTGCTTCATCTGGGGGTGTGTGCAGGGAAAGACCAGGAAACAGACCCATCTAAATTCTTCCCATCTCTTCCCATTGGAACAGGAGACTTGGTGTGCTGGCTGTGTGTAGTCTTGGATTAGGTCACAAGGGACACCTGGTACTTTTGTCTACATTCTACTTGTTCAAGCAGAATGAATCAGTAAGGGGGGTCTGCTTGGGGTTCTGAGGAGCAGCGCTTACAGCAAAGCCTTGTAGAACAAGTTTAGTGTGGCAGGAACAAGAAGCAGACCCAAAAGATAGAAGCAAATAGATGGGTTTAGAATGGCAACGGGACGGAACAAGTAAGAGGGTCCCAGAAGATTTCTACGAACAGATTTGAAGCATCTACTGCATCTCTCTTGTATAGATCAGTGACTCCATGGCCTTAAGGAACTCTGGTAGCATAGTGGTTACAAGCTGGGCTGCTAACCTCAAGGTCAACCGTTCGAAACTACCAGTGGGTGGTTCTGTTCTGTGGGAGAAAGATGAGGTTTTCTGCTCCTGTAACAGCCTCAGAAACCCTCTACAGGGTCGCTATGAGTCAGAACTGACTCCATAACACATAACCAACCAGCCAATGGCCTTAAGGAATGATAGTTTACCATTCCCCTCAACAAACACACACCAGGGGCTTGCCAGGGGAAAGGTCCGAGTACTTTCTAGGAAACTCCAGACTAGCTCCCAAATCTTGCCTGAGCCACAGCTTTGACATTGCTTTTGGAAGGTGTGCAGGCCATGCTATTGTCAGGACTCTAAAGCTCCTTCCACCACCAATGGTTTCCCATCTTGATTGGTAGAACTGGTCAAATATGAAGGATGGAAAGCAGATTCAAGGATGGGAGGAAAGGAGGACAGAATTAATTGGCATAATGGAGTCATCTGCTGTTAGTTGCTGTCGAGTCAATTTTGATTCGTGACAACCTTTTGTATAACAGAACAAAACCTTTCCTAGTCCTATAACATCTTCATGATTGTTGGTATCTTTGTGTCCTTCCTTATCACACAGTATTCTGTGATTTGTTGTTAAGTGCTATTGAATAATTTCCCACTCATAGTGACCCTATGTACC
>NW_006408761.1:3019912-3021680 GCF_000296735.1 Chrysochloris asiatica
GAACTGCTCTTAAGATCAGACTCAACACCCTTGTCAATTTTGATTTTGTTTCCTTCAGTCTCATCTGCCCACCCCACCCCATCTACCTGCTCTATGTGTCCTCTGACCTCCAGCCACAGAAAATAGTTGATGTTTTCTGAATGTGTCTTGTTATGTTGCATCTTTGTGCCATCACATGTATTTCCCTTCGTAGACTGTTATGCTCATTGCCTTCTGCCTGTCAGTTTAGTATCACTCCTTTCATAACTCAGTTGATGTGACTTCTTTGGGAAGTCAGAGTTGAAAACCACTGAGCTGGCATCTTCTAGGAAAAAATGAATATTTGTGGATGTAATTTAAAGAGTATGGTTGTTGTTGTTAGGTACATATATTATATACATATAGTTGTTGTTGTTGTGTGCCGTGGAATTGGTTCTGACTCATAGCGACCCTGTACAGGGTTTCTGAGTCTGTAAATATTTACTGGAGTGGAAAGCCTCATCTTTCTCTTGCAGAACAGTTGGTAGTTTCGAACTGCTGACCTTGCGGTTTGCAGCCCAATTTGTAACCACTATGCTATCAGAGCTCCTTATGTACATGTACTAGTGTAAGATATCTGTGTAGCTGCTTATAGAGCTGAAATAAATGTCAGTTATTGTTGTTAAAAGTTGTTGAGTTGGTTCCGACTCATAGTGACCCTGTATAGGAGCAGTTGGTGGGTTTGAACCACTGATCTTGCAGTTAGCAGTCCAGTGCCACACCAGGACTCCAGAAGTTAATGCTTTGCTATGTGATAAATTTTATCTGCTATGTTATTATGGGAGCAGAGGTGGCAGAATTTTACCTTCCATGTTGGGCACAGCAATGGGCTCAAGAGTAACAATAGTTCTGAAGACAGTGCGGGACCAGGCAATGTTTTGTTCTGTTGTACAGAGTCGCTCTAAGTTGGAATTGACTCAACAGCACCTAACAATGGCAATAATGTTGGACACCTGCATTTTATTTCCACCCAACATTTCTCATAGGCAGCCACTACTTGTCTGTGATTTGAATGTTGTTATGTTGCAGAACTTCCAAACGAAGACAGAATAAAAAAAAGCACTAGTGATCTACTTCCAAAAACCAGCCAATGAAAGTCCTATGGATCACAATGGTCCAATTTTAATCATCATTTTATGCCATTGAGTATAGGGATGCCATGAGTCGGGACTAACTGGAAGGCAACTAACAACAACAACAGTATGGTACAGATTGTCAAAACAGCACAGAAAAATCCCTGCCAATAATAATATTAAAATGCTGCCAGGAGGGTGGTCTGTCTTTACAATTCCCGTCCAGGCCACCTAAGCTGAGGCCTTGGACTCAGAGAATTCTCTGACAAGGAAGCTGGGAGTTGGGTATCACTCGCTGCAAATATCACTCTCTCTTCTTTTTCAGAGAAGTCTTTCTGCATGTTCTGAGATAGAGTCTGTCTCCATGACTAACCAACAATGTTGTTAGGTGCCATCGAGTCAGTTCCAGTGCATAGCAACACTATGCACAATAGAACAAAACCCCAGTGGTCCTGCGTCATCCTCACAATTGCTGCTATACTTATGCTTATGTTACTGTTCCCATCTATTTCATTGGGTGGTCTACCTCTTTTTCGTTGACCCTCCACTTTACCAAGAATGATGTCCTTCTCCAGGGACTGGTACCTCCTGATAATATGTCCAAAGTATGAGAGACCAAGTCTGGACATCTTGGCTTCTAAGGAGCATTCTGGTTGTACTTCTTCCAACACAGATTT
>NW_006408761.1:3022210-3029791 GCF_000296735.1 Chrysochloris asiatica
GAACATTGGAATTCTTCCTTCACTATCATTGGCTGTTGATCATATGCTATCTCTTGAAATGGTTGAGCATCAACCATTTCTTTGATACAATGACTATGTGTAATAACTTCTATCTTCTTTTGACACTTCCTGCATCATTCAATGCTTTGCCAATGACTTCTTCATTGCAAATACCTTTTTTAAACAACATAAAAAACGATTATACACATAGATCTCACCAGATGAAATGCACAGAAATCAGATTGATTACATCTGTGGAAAAAAACGATGAAAAAACTCCATATCATCGGCCAAAACAAGGCCAGGGGCAGACTTTGGAAGTGACCATCAATTGCTCATATGCAAGTTCAGGCTGAAGCTCAAGAAAATTAAAATAAGTCCACAAGAGCCAAAATATGACTTTGAACACATGCCACCCGAGTTTAGAGATCATCTCAAGTACAAATTTTATGCATTAGACACTCTTGTGCTTTAAATGTACTTGATATGGCTTTTCTATTCAAAGTCTTTTTAATTCCCACAAAGTGATTGGGTGGGACCATGCAAGTAAGGTATACAGGAACCTAGGATTAGGATTGGTTAGTTTTGCCCTCCAGCTAGGCATTAAAAGAGCTGTCTCAGAAGCAGAGATGGAAGATCCCAGGACCATCAAGAAGGAAAAACATGAGTGAAGCGTGAAAAACAGTAATGGCAGAGATGGTGGCATGGAGGGATAGAGCACCTTTGGGCTCTAGGCACATGGACTGAGTAAAACTAAGTACTTGTAGACAAGAAACTGGCTTGGAAAATGTGCTCTCTGGGCATTCACAGACTGGCTAAAAGAACTTTGTAACACTTGCTCAAGGGACCACATGGCTGAGAGGCCGAAGACAAAAGTGAGACATGTCAGCAGTATGGTAGACAAGAGGTGTTCCTGACCGGAGAACTGCTGCATCCTGAGTTGATTTTGAGCCTGAATTATACCCTGTTCACTTACTTATTAACCCCATAATCATGAGTATTGTTATGAGTTCTGTGTGACCACTGTAATGGATAATTGATCCCAGATGTGAAGCAGAGAGTGCTGTGGGAGTTATGGTTGGCGTCAGAACAGGATAAAGAAGGTGTAGGGTGGAAACATGTCTGACCTCCGCTTCATAGGAATTGACCTTGGGCTGATTTTGAGTTTGATTTTAGTTCCCCCTTGTGTAGCCAGAGAAAACCAACATGATACCCATGTGGTCTTTGCAGACACTTATGACAGAGAACCAGAAGAGTTGTGGGATGACATCAAGAACATCCTACAAGAAGAAAGCAAAATGCCATTAAGATCACAAGGAAGAAAGAAAAGACAAAAATGGATATCAGAAGAAACTCTGAGTGTTCTCTAGTGTAGAGATGCTAAAGTAAATGGAAGAAATGAGGAGGTAAAAGAGCTGAACAGGAAATTGCAAAGGGCTGCTCTAGAAGCCAAAGTTAAATATTATAATGAAATGCTTGAAGATTTGGAGTTAGAGAATTAAAGGGGAAGAACATGTGCAGCATTTCTCAAACTGAAGGAGCTGAGGGAAAAAATGAAGCCTCGACTAGCAATACTGAAGGAGTCTATGGGCAAAATATTGAATGTTGTTGTTGTTGTTAAGTGCCATCTAGTCAGTTCTGATTCATAGCAACCCTATATAGGGTTTCTGAGGGGTGGCTGGTGAGCTTGAACTACAGATCTTGCAGTCCAGCACATTAATCTGTAGCACCTCACCAGGACTCCAAAACATTGAATGACTAACCCAAATCAAAGGCTCTCTGGCAGCATAGTGGTTATGAGTTGGTCTGCTAACCTCAAGGTTAACAGTTTGAAACTACCAGCTGTTCTGCAAGAGAAAGATGAGGCTTTTTGCTCATGTACAAATTTTTAGCCTCGGAAGCCCTCTGGTCGCTATGAGTTGGAAACAACTCCATGGCACATCACCACCACCACCAACAACAACCATAATTAGGAGTCCTGGTGTGGCATTGTAGGATAATGCACTGGACTGCTGAGTGGGTTTGAACCGCTCACCTTGTGGTTCAAACCCATCATCTGCTCCTAGGTAACACTATACAGGGTCATCTCTACTTTGAGGAAGCAGCTCTTCCCCAGTTGCATTTTGGGTGCCTTCCAACCTGAGGGCTCATTATCTGGCACTATATCTGACAATATTCTGGTGCTCTTCATCATGTTTCAATATTCAATATTCTGATGATGATGGTGTTCCACTGCTAGTCATAAGGTTTTCAGAGACTAAGTATTCAGAAGTAGTTCATCTTTCCTTTTTCCTAGTCTGTCTTTGTCTGGAAGCTCATCTGAAACCTGTCCACTGTAGGTGACCCTGCTGGTGTTTAAAATGCTTGTGGCATAGCTTCCAGAATCATAGCAACTCACAAGCCACTACAGTAAGACAAACTGACAGACAAGTGGTGGTCTTCAGTGCTAAGTAGTCCTTTACCAGTGGGCTTTGTTTCTAGTTTTCGGTTCTAGGTCTCTGCTCAGGTCATTTACTCATTCAAGCTACAATTTTGGCTGAAGCCCAGTTATCCCCCTTATCTGGGTCAAGATTTAGTCTGTCTTCTGTTGTCAACAACAGTCTTATACCCTTCTAAGTTTTTAGCAGAAACCCCATCCATTTCCCTTCTTTCTGAGCAAGAATCTCTACTGAGTTGCCTAATGAGAGCCTGCTTTCTTTGAGTCCATGTCATTATAAATCAATTACCATTACAGGGGCCCATGGATGGAAAATAATAGGACCAAGGAGAGAAGTTAGCATTCACCAGTTAGCATTCACCTGACAAAGGCTCAGATGGTATAGTTCCAAAAATTTAATGTGCTGCTATGAAAGTACTTTTCTTCATTCTTCATTACTTAGAAGCTCACCCATATCTCTACAAAGTAACGTCACTTTATGATTTCTAAAGGACACAGTTCCCACAACTTCCTGATAACAAACATCACAAAGGGATTTTACCAGCAATGCGGTTCCCACAGCTCCATTGCAATTGTACTAAATTAGAATTCCAGAGCCTGTGGGAAGAGTCTTTAGGTGGTACAAACACTTAATGCTGCTAGTTGAAAGATTGAGGATTCAAGTCCACCCAGAGGTACCTTCAAAGAAAGACCTGGTAATCTACTTCCAAAGAAATTATCCACCGAAAATCTTACAGAGCATAATTATAGTCTAACATATATGGGGTTACCATAAGTTAGTTGACTTTGTGACAACTGATGTGGCCTGGGAAACTATCTGTTATTGAGTAAATGCCCCAAGCGATTGCTATTAGCAGGAAAGTTTGGGAAACACTGTGGCCATCCCCATCATTCCAAGGATGAGGATGCTGCAGCCCCGAGAGAATGAATAACTTTTTGAAGATACCCTTGTCTCTGCTTGCATATGCACGGACTGCTTTTAGAGGGGCTCTGGCTTTCTTTGTGGGGGTGGGGACCTAGAGGACAGGAAATAATGATGAATGAAATAGACTTCATTTTCCATTATATGCTTTTTGTGGTTGGAAAAAAAAGGTTTTCTCCTCTTATAATGGGTTACTTTTTCAAGACAAACCTAGTTTTAAGTATATCTTATTTGCATAGCTCTTGGAAATACAGTCATTTTTACCCTGATGTCCTCCACTCCCACTTCCCTTGAGTCGGCTTGCTAGCTGCCAGTTAGCCCCCTCACTTCTACTTTCCTCTGCTTACTCCAGACTCCTCCCTCTGTGAAGAGTCAGCTTCACCTCGCTGAAGTAGCGGTGGCCTGGGGGCGGGGGCGGGGTTGGGCCCAGTGGCAGCAGGCCAGGAACACCGGAACAACCCTTCTGCTGTGTTTGGAGGAGCTGGAGAATGAGGAATGAGTCACCCTTCCCCTAGGTTTGAGCTGAGACACAATGGCAACTCCAGAACCACTGCTGGGCTTGGTTGTGACACAATCAAGCTCTTTCTCATAGGATCTGCCAGCAAGTGTCCTCAGCAGCACCCTAACCCTGAGTACACTCAGATAGGACAGGAGCCAGGATAGAACTCTATGCTGGGCCAGTGGTCGAACACACATCTCTCCAATTACGCATAGAAACATCTTGTTGTGGATTGAATTGTGTCCCTCTCCCAAATGTATGTTGAAGTCCTAATTCTGGACCTGTAAATATGACCAGGGTTGAAAAGAGGGGTTTTCTTTAGTCATGTTAATGAGGCCTATTGGAGAAGGGTAGGTTCTACACTTAGTCCCTTCTGAATGGTATCTTACAGAAAGAACCGAAAGAAAGAACAAAACATACAGAGCTGGGAATGACACCATGGCACAACAGAGACACTTGCATATATAAGCAGCGCAGGATTGCTGATGATCATCAGCAGTTACCAAAAACCAGGAAAGAGGCCCACAGAAGGAGCTGCCACGGCTGAAACACTGATTTGGACTTTTAGCCTCCAAAAGTATGAACAAATAAATTGCTGGTGTTTTTAAAGCCATCCACTTGTGATTATTTTTTGCTATATTAGTCACAAGGTTGGTTGTTCAAACTCTCCAGCGTTTCCTTGGACTCCCTATACAGGATCGCTATGAGTTGGAACCAACTTGACGGCACTTAACAACAATAACAGCAGTAAGTAACTAGACAAACCTCTAAACCATACAGGCAAATTGTTGTGTAAGATGAGGTTGTTGTTGTTGTGTGCCGTGGAGTCGGTTCCGACTCATAGTGACCCTACACAGGGTTTCCAAAGCTGTAAATCTTTACGGGAGCAGACTGCCTCATCTTTCTCCCGTGGGACTGCTGGTAGTTTCGAACTGCTGACCTTGAGGCTCATAGCCCAATTCATAACCACTATGCTACCAGAGCTCCTTTTAAGATGCGGTTAGAAGACTATATATCTAAAGATGAGGTTAGAAGACTATATTTAAGTGTCTAAATATGACCTTGTAGAGTAAGAACTTACAGAACCTTAGAAGGTGCCTTATGCAGGTCTTGTGCAGGAACAAAACCAGTGAAACTTATATATGTTTATATATAAAGAGAAGTTTATAAAGAAAATGGCTCATAATTGTACAGCCCCAAGTTCCCAGCAGAAAAGAGACAACAAATTCTTAAAGTGTGTCCATTATATTGGGAGTAAGCCATACCCTCAAGGAAGTAGGCCATAGCCTCATGTTGTTGTTGTTATTAAGTGTCATTGAGTCCATTCCAATTCATAACAACTTTATCGATAACAGAACGAAACATCCTTTCAATTAACAGGCTACCCATAGCTAATTATAGAATTAACTATGCTGGTATTAGCTTTCACCATGGGGATAGCCACATCTCAACGCCCAAACCACTGGGATTCTTGGCCCAGTCAAATTGACACAAAACCTTAATGATCACAGATATGTGCCACTGGAAAATTCTTTGGCACTTTTTAGTAAGACTCTACAAACACCTATAATCCAGCAATTCTACTCCTAGGTACACCTAGAGAAATGTATATATATTCACTGAAATATATGTACAAAACTATTCATAGGAATCACACGAAAAACAATGTGATGAATTGTTGAATGGAAAACTGCTTTGATCTGTAAACCTTCACTCACTTCACAATAAAAAGTTTAAAAAATATATATTGTTGTTGTAGTTGACTGATGTTGAGTCAGTTCCAACTCCTAGCAACCGTGTATAGGGTTTCCAAAGAGAGGCTGGTGTATTTGAACTGGTACCATCTTCACTGTTGTTGTTGTATGCTGTCTAGTTGGTTCTGACTCATGTTATTATTGTTAAGTGTCATCGAGTTGGTTCCAACTCATAGCAACCTTATGGATAACAGAACAAAACGCTGCCATGTCCAACATCATCCTGACCACCATTGTTAAGTTTGAGCCCATTGTTGCTGTCACTGTGCCAATCCATCTTGTTGGATAGCTTTCTCTTTTTTCCTGACCCTCCACCATAGCTACCATGATATCCTTCTCCAGGGACTGATCCCTCCTGACAGTATGTCCAAAGTATGAGAGATAAAGTCGTGCCATCCTGGCATCAAGCAGCATTTTGGTTGTACTTCTTCCTACAGATTTGTTTGTTCTGATAGTCCATGGTTCTTTTTATATTCTTCTCTAATAATTCAAATGCATCACATTTTCTATGGTCTTCCTTATTCATGGTCCAACTTTCACATACATATGAAGCTATTGAAAATACTATGTCATGGGTCAGGCACACCGTAGTCCTCAAATTGACTTCTTTGCTCTTTCATACTCACACTTTAAAGAGTTTTTCATGTGGCACATTTACCTAATGCGGTGCATCATTTCATTTCTTTTCTGTTGCTGCTTTGAGTGTTGATAATAGATCCAAACAAAATAAAGTCTTTGAAAACTTCAATCTCTTCTCCATTTATCATGATGCTATTTATCAAATGGCGAGGATTTTTCTCTTCTTTGTATTGAGGCCCAACCCATGTGGTCTTTGATCTTCATCTGTAAGTATTTTAAGTTCTCTTTGCTTTCAGCAAGCAAGATTGTGTCGTCTACATATCATACGTTGTTAATAAATTTTCCTCCAATCCTCATGCCATGTTCTTCATCATATAATCCAACTTATTGGATCATTTTCTCAGCATACAGATTGAATAACTACAATGAAAGAATACAGTCCTGGCACATGACTCTGCTAATTTTAAAACATTCAGTGTCCACTTTTTCTGTTTCAATGACTGCTTCTTGGTCTGTGTACAGGTTCCTCACGAGCACAATTAAGTGTTTCAAAATATTCATTCTCTGCAATGCTGTCCATAGCTTGTCATGATCCACACAGTTGAAAGCCTTTGTGTATTCAATAAAACATAGGTAAACATCTTTCTGGTGTTCTGTTTTTAGCCAAGATCCATCTGACGTCACATCCTTGTCTGATTCTGGCTTGAACCTCTGGCAGTTTTCTGTCAATGTACTGTTGCAGCCATTTTTAATTATCTTTAGCAAAATTTTACTTGAAGGCTATATTCATGATATTATTCTATGATTTCCATATTCTGTTGGATATACCTCTCTTTGGAATGGGCACAAATATGGATGCCTTCCAATCAGTTAGCTAGGTAGCTGTCTTCCAAATTTCTTGGCATAGATGAGCAAGTGCCTCCAGTACTGCATTCGTTTGTTGAAAGATTCAATTTGTATTCCATCAATTCCTGACCCTTGTTATTTGCCAATGCCTTTGGTTTACCTTAGACTTCTACATTCAGTACCAATGGCTCATGCTCATATGCTATCTTTGCATTAGGCAAATATGCCCCACAAGACCTCTTTAAAGTGTTCAAGAGCAGATATATCAGTTTGAGGACTAAGGTGTGCCTGATCCATGTCATGATATTTTCAATAGACTCAAATGCATGTGAAAGTTGGTCAATGAGTAAGGAAGACTAGAGGAGAATTGATGCATTTGGGTTGTGATGTTGGGGAAGAATATTGAGTGCCATAGACTGCCAGAACTAACAGGTATGTGTTGGAGGAAGTACAACCAGAGTGCTCCTTAGAAGCCACAGTGGTGACACTTGGTCTCTCATACTTTGACATATCATCAAGCCCATTCCAAAGAGAGGTAATCCAA
>NW_006408761.1:3032141-3035697 GCF_000296735.1 Chrysochloris asiatica
CAGAGAAAAAGAGGAAGACCCCCAATTAGAAGTGGCAGCATAGATGGACTCAAGCGTGGCAAAAATAGTGAGGTTGGCCCAGGATTGGGCAGTGTTGGAACCAACTTGATGGCACCTAACAACAACAACAACAACCATGTGAAGGAACTCTGGTAGTGTAGTGGTTACAAGTCGGGCTGCCAACCTTAAGGTCAACAGTTCAAAACTACCAGCTGTTCCACGGGAGAAAGATGAGGTGTTCTGCTTCCGTAAAGATTTATAGCCCCAGAAACCTTGTGCAGGGTCACTATGAATCGGAACCAACTCCACGGTACTTAACAACAACAACCACAACAATGTGAGCCATTTCCTGACGGCTTGTGAGTTCTGTGAAACATAGCAAATTGCAGAGCCTTGGCACATGGGGGAGAAACTGTGAGGGTGGGTAGTGAGTGGTTGACATCAGGGATTATGGAGTGACATAGCACTTTGTAAAAATCAGATATTTGGAATATCTTTAACTTTCACTCTGTCTTTGTCTGGAAGCTCATCTGAAACCTTTCCACCATGGGTGACCCTGCCGGTTATTTAAAATACCAGTGGCATAGCCCTCGGAATCACAGCAACTCATGCCACCACAGCACGACAGACAGACGAGTGGTGGCCGTTTGGTTTTATGTTGATACTTTCACTCTATAGGGACCGACTTCATGCTGATCATTCTAAAATAAATTATAGTTGCAAATGTCACTTTCAGGACTAAGCTATGCCTGCCCCAAGCCTTGGTAAAAATACATTGTTTTACCTCTACCCACTTCATTTTTTCCCCAACAGTACTTACCTCTACTCACTTAATTTTTTTTCTTAACCATCATAGAGATGTTCCACTTAGTAAGAAAACCTTTTCTTAACTTTTTACAACCATGGTCTCATGAAATATTTGTTGTTGTTTTTTTGTGATTGACTAATTTCACTCAGCATAATGTCCTCCACATTCATCCACGTTGTGAGGTGTTTTGCAGAGTCTTTGTAATTCTTCAGTGTTGCATACTATTCCATTGTATGTATGTATCAAAGTTTGTTTATTCATTCTTCTGTTGATGGGTATTCAGGCTGTGTCTGTCTTTTTGCTACTGTGAATATGCTGCAACAAGCATGGGTGTGCATGTATTTATTCTTGTCACAGCTCTTACTTCTTGAGGATATATGCCAAATAGGGGAACTGCTGGGTCAGACACTATTTTTACTTCCAACCTTTAGAGAAAACGCTGTACTGTTTTCCAGAGAGGTTGCACCCTTTTACAGTCCTAGTCTCTCCACACCTGTGCCAGCATTTGTTGTATTTTTTCCTATTAATGCTGGAATGTGATGAGATCACACTGTTGCTTTGATTTGCATCTCTCTAGGAGTCTTGGTTTGGCATTGTGGGTTAATGCACTAGACTGCAAAGTCAGTTTGAACCACAAGGTCAGCGGTTCAAGCTCACTAGCTGCCCCTTGGTAAGCCAAAACAGGGTCGCTACTCGACGGCACTTAACAACAAGTGGCTAATGATTGTGAACATTTCTTTATATTTGTTGACTTCCTGAATGCATCCTTTGATGAAGTGTCTGTTCATATCCTCTGCCCATTTTTTAATTGGATTACTTGTCTTCTTGTTTAGATGTTGAAACATTCTATATATTTTGGCAAGCAGTCCTTTGTCTGATATGTCATCACCAAACATTTTTTTCCCAGTCTGTGGGGTCTTTTTTTTACTCTATTGATGAAATCTTTTGATGCACATAAGTGTCTCATTTTTAGAAGGTCCCAGTCATCTATTCTGTCTTCTGTTTGTATATTTTCAGTTATGTTTGATGGTGCATATATATGCCAGGTATCAGAACTCCGAAGTTTGCACCTATTTTTTCATTGATGATGTGTAATACTTCTAGGTTTTACGTTTAGGTCTTCAATCCATGTTGATGACTTTTTTTTTTTTTAAATATAGTGTGAGATATGGACCTTGTTTCATTTTTCTGCAAATGGATTTCCAGTTTTTCCAGTATCATTTGTTGAAGAGACTACTGCTTCCCTATTTAATGCATTTTGGTCCTTTGTGGAAAATCAGCTGAATGTAGGTGGATGGATTTACTTCTGGGTTCTCAATTCTGTTCCATTGATTTATGTGCCTTTCATTGTACAGTGCCAGGTTGTTTTGACTACTGTGGCTGTGTAGTAGGTTTTGAGATTGGGAAGTGAGAGTCTTCCTTCTCTATACTTTTTTTAATAACTCTTTGCTTATCAAGGGTCTCTTTCCTTTCCATATACAGTTAGTGATTAGCTTTTCCATCTCTTTAAAACAGGGATGGGGAATGTCCAGCCTGTGGAAATCATTTGGTCTGGCCCTGCCAAGGCAACCACAGTTCTAGCCATCACATTGTTGCTGTTGTTGCTAAGTGCCATGGAGTCAGTTCTGACCCATAGGGACTCTGTATAAGGTTTCCTAGGAACAACCGGTGAGCTTGAACCAGTGACCTTGCAGTTCAAATTGATTTTGCAGTTCAGAGCATTAACCCACAGTGCCACACCAAGACTCCAGCCATTACATTATTGTTGTTGTATGAAGTGCTGTTGAGTTGGTTCTGACCCATAGCAACCTGTATAGGGTTTCCGAGAAGCAGCTGGTGAGTTTGAACCACCCGCCTTGCAGTTCAAAAGGCTTTTGACCAGGACTCCAGGACTCCATTGTTGTTGTTGTTGTTAAGTGCTGTTGAGTCATCTCTGACTCATAACGACCCTGTGTAGGGTTTCCAAGGAGCAGCTGGTGAGCTTGAACCGCCGACTTTCCAGTTCAAATGACTTTGTAGTCTTGAGCATTAACAGCGCCACACCAGGACTCCAGGACTCCATTAGGGTTGAGTTAATTAAATGTTTGGCTAAATACAGCAGGATAATTTTTAAGTTGGTAATCATATATGGCCCACAAATTATGTTATAAATTTGGAAGAAAGTCTTCTTTAAAGAATGATGTTTGACTCTAGATTGGAATAGCATTATATCTGTAGATTGCTTTGAGTAGTGTTGACATTTTCATAATGTTAAGTTTTACTGTCGTGCTATTGTATAAGCAATAGACTGCGAACCATGAGGTTGGTGGTTCAAACTCACCAGCTGCTCCTCAGAAACTCTATATGGGGTTGCTATGCTTCGAAACCAACTGGACAGCACTTCACAACAACAACAACAATCCATGAGCATGGTATTTTCATCTACTTCTGCAGACATTTTTTGTTTTCTTGTAGTTGTTGTTCTTATTGTTAAGTGTTGTCGAATCAGTTCCAACCCATAGCGACCCTGTATAGGGTTGGAACTGATTCGACAACTACAAGAACAAACAAGTTGCTTGACAAGGAAACATCAAGGCAAGTGGTCAGGTCCCCTCAGTGCAAACCCCCTTCCAAGAATGAGACTCAATGGAAATACATGGTTCTGATTGGTGACCATGCTCATCACCGATAAAGGGAAGTGAGGGAAAAACAGCAATGAAGTGGCGAGCTAAACCCTACAATGTGGAGAGTGAAGTGTGCAGCTGATAA
>NW_006408761.1:3036547-3037502 GCF_000296735.1 Chrysochloris asiatica
GGAGTGCGAGAAAACCAAACAGATCTGTTTCCCAGAGTGCTCCTTGGAGGCCAGGATGGCCAAATTTTGTCTCTCATTCTTCGGACATATTGTCAAGAGGGACCAGTTGCTGGAGAAGGATATCGTGTTTGGTAAGGTGGAGGGTCAGAGAAAAAGAAGAAGACCCCCAGCGAGATGGATTGGCAAAGTGGCAGCATCCTTGGGCTCAAGCGTGGCAACAGTTGTGAGGTTGATCCAGAAATGGGCAGTGTTTCATTCTGTTGTTCATATAGTCATGGTGAGTCGGTGCCGACGTGATGGCACCTAACAACAACAACAATTTCAACTTTTGGGTGACTATTGCAAATGGTATTGTTTTCCTCATTCCCTTTTCAGAGCTATCTTTATTAGTGTAAAATAATCCAACTGATCTTTGTATGTTTATCTTGTTTTACTGAACCTATCTTTAGGAATTTCCAATTTTTCTTTAGGAATTTCCAATAATTTTCTTAGGAATTTTCTAAGTATAGGATCATATTGTCTTCAAATAGAAAGTTTTACTTCTCCTTTGCCAATTTAGATTCCTTTAATTTCCCTATCTTTTTAAAAAATGTTTTATTGTGAATTAAAGGAGCTCTGGTAGCGTAGTGGTTACGAATCGGGCTGCAAACCGCCAGGTCAGTAGTTCGAAACTACTAGCTGTTCTGCAGGAGAAAGGTGAGGCGTTCTGCTCGCGTAAAGATTTACAGCCTCGGAAACCCTATACAGGGTCACTATGAGTCGGAACTGACTTTATGGTACTTAACAACAACATTCTGAATTATGTGATAGTTTACATGGAAGAACATTAGCTTTATATTCATCCTATTGTATATCATTTCATTGCTGTGGTTACAGTCCCCTCCATGCATCATCAGCCAACCAAAGGGTATACACTACAAGCCTGCCCACCAGTCGTCAGCACACAGCCCCTCTC
>NW_006408761.1:3039832-3040788 GCF_000296735.1 Chrysochloris asiatica
GTGAGAATGGAATGAAAGTTGGTCTTCAGTTCAGTATTTGGTGCCATGGGCTAATCAGAGATGGCTTTGGTTATGACAGTGAAACCTGGCTTTGGAGGGCAGAAATTCATGGGCAACATGATACCCAATATTCACTGGTTGAGGACCCAGTTCCTGTTTTTGGACATTGAGGTCGAAGGTGGCAAAGGTCCTGACTTATTATGCATAAGTGTGAGGAAGCAGGAGCTAACATGGTTGTGTCTGGCAGTGCCATTATGAGGAGTGAAGACCCCAGATCTGTCATCAACTTGTTAAGAAATGTTTGCTCAGAAACGTTCTCTTGACTGATGAAACCTCAAGGAGCCCAATATTTCTGTTCATGAAATCTTTTTAACTGTAAAACAAGAATGTTGACTACCAAATCTTACCACGGGGGAAAAAGTGCTGCTTCTCTGAGCAATTATTCATTCTAATGAATAAAATTTGTAGTGAAGAAAGTTCTAAGAAGGTGTTGGTGTTTATATTTTACCTACATTTTTAGTGATGAGACTTAAACATTAGTGTGGTAAATACCCAGTTTTTACTGAGACTGGGTTTTTATAAAGAGTAAACATATGACTGTATTGAGGTTACAAAACAAATGTGTATTAATGCCAAGAAAAACATATTAGATATTATGAAAAAAGATTTATTTCTGTATTTCCAGCAAAATTTTTCTGTTGTTTCTCAGCCATTTTGCAAAAGCAAAGGAAGTTATTTTGCTTTTTCTATTTCATTTATTTGTGATTTATGTATATGCTTGATACTATGATTAGAATGGAATTTGTGAAATTTCTAAGATTGGATCTAGGTGTGATGAGATCTAATATGCTTGTGTCTGAAATATCTATTGAGTCTAATATACCTATTTTTTATTTTCACCTTATACTTGATGCATAAAAACTATAAAACAAAAAACCATTTGGGCCTGGATTTTT
>NW_006408761.1:3043457-3048089 GCF_000296735.1 Chrysochloris asiatica
GAAAGATGTGGCCTTCGGCTCCTGCAAAGATTATAGCCTCAGAAAACTTATATAGGGCCACAATGAGTTGAAACCAACTCAGTAGCACCTAATAACAACTCCAGTCCTTGGAGAAGAATATCATGTTTGGTAAAGTAGAGGGTCGAGGGTCGGCAAAAAAGAGTAAGACTTTCAGTGATACGTATTGATACAGTGATAACAGGGGGCTCAAGTAAAGAAACAATTGTGAGAATGATGCAGGAGTGGGCAGTGTTTAGTTCTGTTCTTCCTGGGGTCGTCATGAATGAGCACTGACTTTATAGCACCTAAAAGAACAAAAGAAAAAAAGGACCTCTGGTAGCATAGTGGTTAAGAATAGGGCTGCTAACTTCAGGATCTGCAGTTCGAAACTACCAGCTGTTCTGTGGGAGATGAGGCTTTCTGCTCCCATAAAGATTTACAATCTTGGAAACCCTGTACAGGGCCTCTATGAGGCAGAACCGACTCCACAGCACATAACAACAACAACAAAGAACAAAAGCCATGAGAGCCCCACTCTTTTAATAAATAAGAAGCCTCTGATATTTAAAACAGCAGGCCCCAAAGATTCTCCACCCTATAAGATTAAAGGTTGGATGAACCCATGCTGGGCACTTTCCACTGAATCCTGGAGACCTTAGATCACATCTTCTCTCATGGAGCATTAGCTAACATCTGAATGATCATTATGTGCCATGCTGTATACCAACACTTTACTAAGCTTTTTATATGTTTCATCTCAATTAAGTCTCACAACAGCCCTATGAGGAAGCTACTGTTATTATGCTTAGGTTTTGATGAGGAAACTGAGGCACAGAGAGGTTAAACAGCCCAACATCTTAAGCTGCCTCTAAGGGAGGATCTCCTCTTGCCCAGAGAAGCTCTGTCTTCAGCATAGAGAAATGATACAGCTTTCCAGCGATTAAAGTCTTTTGGAAGTGAGCCATCTGGAGCGAAATTTGGTGGCTTCCTGTGTCAGTGAGGTTGCATTCAGCTTCAAATAACAGAAAGCTGACTATTAAGCCTGAACAATAAGAACATTTATTACTTTCTCAACAAGAAGTTCCGGGCTAGCAGTTCCAGGGTTTGTTAAATGATTCAATAATACCATTGAGAAGTCTTGGCCTCAGATCATCTGGGTATTAGCCTGTGTTCCTGGTGGGGCAGTAGAAACAATTTCTCCCCTAACTGCCTGCATGGCCCTTACACTGAGACTGTACTGAAAGAACGTATGCTGGGGGAAGGAAGTAGGTCCTCTCCCCTATAGAGTCTTAGTTGTAAGGTCCCCTAGTGTCTTAGTGGCAAGGTATATAATTAACTATAGAAGTACATGCTGACAAGATCTAATCTTAGATCCCAGAAGGGGAGTCTTCCTTTGATACCATTAAGGCTGACTAAAAGACCATCATGCGTCTTTTGCCCAGACTGAACCCAGGGTGCCTTCCTCTTCCTACCCTTCCCTTTTTCCGGTGCACGTGGAGGCCTCTAGTCTCACACTATATAAGTCTCAGGGAACCTTAGCCCCATTGTTCTCTCCACTAGCTGAAGTATTGAGGGGTTATGCTGATGTAGAAGAGGTATCTTTTTCCAGAGATGAAGACATATTTTGAGAAACCAGTCCAAGAAGGAATTTTACCCTTTCCTCTTTGTTGTAACTGGTCATCATTGTTATTAAATGCCGTCGAGGCGGTTCCAGCCCATAGCGATCCTGTATAAGTTTCCTAGGAGCAGCTGGTGAGCTTGAACCACTGACCTTGTGGTTAAAACTGACATGTCAGTCCAGAGCATTAACTCACAATGCCACACCAGGTAGTGGTTACAGGCTGTGGAGTTGGTTCCAACTCATAGCCACCCTGTGTAGTGTTTCTGAGACTGTAAATCTTTCCTGGAGCAAAAAGTGTCATCTTTCTCCCATGGAGCTTCTGGGAGGTGTGGTTCTAATTAGTGTGTAAGCAACAAATCTTACAGAAATGCTGCTGGGCAAATGTCAAATATTTACAGCCTGGCACACGCTCACGTTCACGCTTTGCTCTTAACTCATTGCATTGATCATGAATGCTACCTGCTGACCAGAAGATGACTGTTACAGGTCCAACAGCCTGACGTTAAGAAAGACCAGGGCAAGAAGAACTTTTCATGAAGTTTCATCCCTGGCTGACTTGGTTTTGCATCTTATTGGCCATACTGTCTGACAGCCCACTCCTAGACCTGTTATTGGAAAATGCTCTACAATAATTGGCTTAGATAAGTCATTATTATTAAGTCCTTGGGGTTCTGTTTCTACCTATTACAAAACTAGGGGGTAGTTGTCAAGCTTGCAATGAACAGTAGCTGCCACTCCTCCTCTGTGAGATGACTAGGTTGTCCTGCCTTGGATAACAACCCGGGGGTATGCTGTAGGGGTAACCAAAGATGTGGTTATAGGACTTCCAGTGATGGCGATCTTATGGGTCCCTAGTTACCCAGGCTTGAAAGTCAGAAGTTCTCTCAACATTCTTCCTCACAGATGTCTGGAACTGGTCCACAGAGGGTATCCTTGATCATCTCATCCCTCATGGGTCAGGCTGGGTGTAGACGGGGGCATTGTTTCTGCCGTAACAAGGTTTGTTTATTCCAAGTGGTTTGGAATCCACAAAGATGTGCAGGAGTTTTCTGAATGCACCATGCAAGCAATCTTTATCTGTCTGTTCCCCAAACTTCATGGTTACTCATGTTGTCCAATTTCTAGGTCAGATCTGGGGATGGCCATTCCTAATCTCCTGCATAAAGGAAGTAAACACGATCAATTACTATTTCACAGTAGTAATCTATGTACATCCTCCTTTGCCCGGCACTCGGTACATTTATTCACTTATAAAACTTTCTTACCACCGCCCTCGTACCTGTGAGCAGGACTGAGCTAGCCACTTCTCTAGAGGTGTATGAATTCAAGATGGCTGATAGCGAGTAATAGAAACCCACTGGGGCTGATGTATTTAATGCTGTTATTGTTGTTTAGTGCCGTCAAGTTGGTTCCGACTCATTGATCCGGTATGATAAGGTTTCTGAGGGGTGGCTGATGGATTTGAACCACAGACCTTACCAGTCCAGTGCTTATCCTACAGCAATGTATTTAATAGGGGCTTTTTAAAGAGGAGGCTATAGAAAGCTCCCAGGGAATCTCTGAGTGGTATCAATAGTTAATTACTCAACTACTAACTGAATGGTTGGTGGTTTGAACCCATGCAGACACATCTTATAAGAAAGACCTAGTCATCTGCTTCTGAAAATTCCCAGCCTTGAAAGCCCTATGGAGCAAAGTTCTTCTCTGCAACATACAGGGCTGCCATGAGTTGTAATTGAGTCCTTGGCAACTAACAACAAAAACAACAAATGAATAACTATCAACCATTTTCAATTCAACTCTCTGCAGAGCATTGAAATTCCAGGGGGATCAATTTCAGATGGATGGCAGAGCTAAATGTGAAAGAAAAATCAATAAAGTCTTTAAGTAATGAGAGGAGAGCACCTTTGCAGCCATTTGCAATATGTAGACATTTGGATCCTGCAAAAAAAGAAAGAAAAAACAAATCAAAAATTGAGGACAGGGCAGGATGGCAAACAGAAGTCAGACTTGTTATCACAGGGGGACTTACTCTCATATTGGGACTGGGAGGCCAAGCCTGTTCTAAGTACTTTAAGTGTGCTGTGTGTTGTACTTTCCTAATGACTCTTTTGGAGCCTTGGTGGTACAAGGTTGGCACTTCAAACCCACAAGTCTCTCCATGGAAGGAAGATGAGTCTTTCTCTTTCACAGCCTTGGAAGACCTATACAGGGTTGCTATGAGTCAGAACTGACTCAATGGCAGTGGGTATGGTAAGATCCTATTGGGTCCCTGGTGGCAAAGTGAGTTAAGTGCTGTTTTGATAACTTCAAGGTCAGTGGTTCAAACGCACCATCTGCTCCTTGGGAGAAATATGAGGGAGTCTGTAAAGACTGTAAAGATATACAGTCTTAGAAACCCTAAAGAGCAGTTCTATTCTGACCTATAGGGTCACCTTGAGACAGAATCAAATTGATGGCAGGGGGCTTTGGAATGGCTGTATTAATCAGTGGGTGATGCAATGACATCACCTCTGCCACCCTCTCTACTGTTGGCACTTTTCTGGGTAGAGATCTCATGCTCTACTCATGCTCTTGCTTTTTGGTGGTCCTGGGATCATCATTTCCTGAAATGAAAGATTATCTATCTCCCCTTTTAGTTACATATTTTCTATCATTATAGTTTTGGCAATCATAACTAATCCTGCTAACAATTACTCAATATACCAAGGATTCCATTTTATGTGGATCCACAATGAATAATCATTTAAACATCAGTCAAGAAATCAAACAACATATTACATTGGGAAATGTGCTGCAAAAGAGCTCTTTAAAAGCTTAAAGAACAAAGTTGTCAGAACTCAGGTGGACCTAGCTTTGATATTTTCAATGATCTCATATATATGTGAAAGCTGGACAATGAATAAGGAAGACCAGAGAAGAATCGATACATTTGAAATATGGTTTTGCTGAAGAATATTGAAAGTATTGTTATGCCCAGAATTCAGGGTCCCCAAAGACCACCCAGGAGC
>NW_006408761.1:3049745-3051230 GCF_000296735.1 Chrysochloris asiatica
CTTTTAGTAAGTAAGGTTGCATCATCTGCATATCGCAGGCTGTTAATTAGTCTTCCTCCAATTCTGATGTCATGTTCTTCTTGATGTAACCTCAAATTATTTGCTCCACATACAGATTGAATAAGCATGGTGAAAGAATACAGCCCTGGTGCAAATCTTACCTGATTTGAAACCATTCTGTGTTTTCTGGTTCTGTTTGAGCTACTTATAGGTTCTTCATCAGCACCTGTGGTATAAGAGCTAGTATTGGCTCTTGTCCAGTGAGTGAGCTGCAGAGGGTATGGTTGTGGTTGAGCTGTATGGACAAGGTTACTTTCTCCTCTCAGGTGTGGCAAGAGGAGAGAGCACACACAGGAGAACAAAAAGAGTAAACAAACAAGCAAACAACAGTGAAAACAGAATATAGTAAAGGAGAAAAAAGAAAGAAAAATGGAGAGCAAGAAAAATGAATAACTTAAGTGAGAAGAGAGGGACAAGAAAATAGAACTGTACAAAAAAGATATAGGAGAGAAAGTGAAAGGAAGAGAAAAAACACTAAAACTCCCCACCAAAAACAGAGGGAAGATGGAAAGAGAACAGGACTAGAGAGTATTACAGAAAAATTAAGAGGTTAAAAAAAGAAAATGGAGAAGAGGGTGGAAATGAGAAACAGAAGAAAGGAAGGAAAAACAAAAGTGGAGATGCTGTTGTTATGTGCCGTGGAGTCGGTTCCAACTCATAGCAACCCTGCATAGGGCTTCCAAGGCTGTAAATCTTTACAGGAGCAGAAAGCCTCATCTTTCTCCTGCAGAACAGCTGGTTTTTGAATTGCTGACCATGAGATTAGCAGCCCGATTCATTACCACTGTGCTACCAGAGCTCCTTAAAGTGGAGATAGAAAGAATGAAAATCAAGGGAAGGGAAAGAGGAAGAAGGAACATAAACAAAAACAACAGAGCAAAGAAAGGAAAAATAAGCAAAAAAACAGTGCAGTTGTTGGAACTGGCTGGTATAGTGTGCCATGAAGTTGGTTCCAACTCATTTGTTGTTGTTGTTAGGTGCCATGGAGTCAGTACCGACCCACAGTGACCTTATGCACAGCAGAACTTAACACTGCCTGATCCTGGGCCAACCTCACTATTGTTGCCATGCTTGAGTCCATCGATGGTGCCACTTGGCCAATTCATCTCATTGGGGGTCTTCCTCTTTTTCTCTGACCCTCCACCTTTGTTGTTGTTATATGTTGTGGAGTCGGTTCTGACCCATAGCGACCCTGTACAGGGTTTCCAAGGCTGTAAATCTTTACGGGAGCAGAAAGCCCAATCTTTCTTCCGTGGAACAGCTGGTCGTTTCCAACTGCTGACCCTGAGGTTCACAGCCCGATTCGTAACCACTACGCTGCCAGAGCTCCTTATGATATCCTTCTCCAGTGACTGGTCCCTCCTGACAATATGTCTGAAGTATGAGAGATGAAGTTTGGCCATCTTGGCCTCCAAGGAGCACTCT
>NW_006408761.1:3052375-3057921 GCF_000296735.1 Chrysochloris asiatica
GTGAGCTTGAACTGCCAACCTTGCAGTTCAAATGGCTTTGCAGTCTGCTGCATTAACCCACAGCGCTACACCAAGACTCCTAGAGAGGAGAAAACTCTGGGAGCTCCTGCTAACCAACGACCTTCTGAGGTGGGTGGAGGAGGACTGTGAAAGCTGAGTTCCCACTCATAGAAGGAGTTCTACAGGCCTAGCTGTTGTCTATGTTCAGGGCACCCAATCCGGAAGTAGTTCGTGGAGACACTTCAGGTGGCTAGTCAGAACTAGAGGGTAGCTGGGGACAGAGTGGTTGATTTTAAAGGTTCCTGCTTGTTTAATCCTGGCCTGGATTCTGTAGCTCTGGATCAGAGCTGTTCTGATTTCAGGTGTCAAGACACTGCAGCCAGCACCTGCCTCACTGGGTCAAATCACTTGGCTCTGACTAACCAGTGAGCAAGGTCTGCACTGGGAGTAAGTGAGGGTGGGGGCTGACCTCACCTCTGTTATCCAGGGAATTGTGGGGAACTAGAAAAAAATGCACCTTTTCCATCACCTGTGTGAATCTGTGTTGACTGTCTGTGTCTCCAAGCCGCTCAAACAAGTTCAAGATGACTGTGTGTCATCTTAAAAAAGTTGCAGTGAGTCCAAATTGACTCCATAGCAATGGGCTTGGTTTGGCTTTTGGTTGGAGTCTAACCCAGGTTAGAAGAAATTGCAATTGAAGGGAGTTGTATTTTGACATTCTCTCTCAAGGCAGGGAAGATGTTACAGAGGACAATGGGCACCAGCCACAGGTGGAGGAGGGATACCTGCGCAGCAAGTGCCAGATGCAGGTCTGCTCAGAGAGGGACTATAGCAGTGATGTGGGAGGTCCCAAAGAAGAGGGCTGGTTTTACTGCAACGAAAGTTTTACTGCCGTGACTCTATTTCCAGTTGCTGTGGGGTTGATTTCGATTCAGGGCAATCCCATGTTTGTCCAAGTGGAACTGTGTCCCATAGGGTTTTCTGTGGCTGATTTTCTGGAAGTAGATTGACTGCCAGGCCTTTCTTCTGATACTCCTCTGAGTGGACTCAAACCACCAACCTTCTGGTTAGAAGAAAATATGCTAACACTTTACATCTCCCAGAGACTCCAGTGATTCTCTATAAACCTCCCCCAAATTCCAGAGATTTACAATAGCAACACAATAGAAGCAACAAAGTAAGAAAGAATACATTTATGTTTCTTGTCTATTGGTCTTCAGGTCAGCAGGGGTGGCTCTGCTTCAGTCTATGGGTCCAAAGTTTGCCCCATGTGTCTCTCCTGCTGGGACCAGTGTCTTCTCATGGCAGAGGTTAAAGAAGCCAAGCCAAACCACACAAGCACATTGAAAACCTCTGTTCAAGTCAATTCCATTAATATTCCATCAACAAACAAATCACAGAGCCAAGCCCAGTATCAATGGAGCATGAAAATGCACTCCGCTTACTCTAGTGGGAGACTCTGCACAGGCACATGGCAAAGGCAGTGGGTGTTTAATTCCATTGCAGGAAGCAGGAGGCAAAGTATTGGGAGCAGTAATCTAGTCTCCCATGAGGCCCAATGTGGCTATTCAGAGGCACAAGTGCGTTACCATGGAGACATCTTGAATGAATAGGGAGAAATCTCAATGGTAAGGGCCTGCAATTGAAGATTGTTCCTTTGTTACACAGTCCTTGATTTTTACCTCCAGGCTAACATTTGAATCTCCTTGATTTTTGCCCTCAGGTGAAATTTGAGCCTGTGGAAGTTCAAATTTCAGGACCATGAACTCCTGCCTCTGGCAGGAAGCAACAAAGCTGATAGCTTAAGCACAGGAAACTTGTATTTAAGGGGTGATGGGAAGGGCCTCATGCTTGGGCTGAAGTGCAGGCCTGGCATGTGGAAAGAAAGAATCTAGGTTTGTTTAAAATTATAGATACAGTTAGCTCTACCTTGCCCTGCTCTATAGTGATTTCTTTTCCATGAGTAGCAATGGTAACTAACCAACCAAATAACCAACCAACTAACCAACTAGCCAGTTGTTGCCAAGTTGATTGTGACTCATGGAGACTCTATGTGTGTAAGGTAGAACTCTTCCATAGAGATTTCAAAGTTGTGACCTTCACAAAAGCAGATTGCTAAAGCAAAAGTACAAAATCTTAGAAGAAGATATGGAAGAATTTAGAAATAGAAGCAACAACGTAAAAAAGAATACATTTTAGTTTTTCACATTCAACAAAGCATAGACTGTATTTCACTTGTATGGTTGCAATCTATCCTTTCCTTTTTCATAGCTAAAACGACAGGGATTCAGAGATAGTAACAGAGTAACTTCTTTTTTTTATGGTGGGTCAGTAGGAAACCCAGGTTTGTAACTGAGGCCAATCATATGACAATGCTCTTTACACTGAAGCATGCTTTCCTTATTCTTTCTAGATTTTGCTATAGAAAACTTGCTATTACAGTAGAGCACTGGAGTTCATACAAATACATATATTTAACGTTTTATTGTGAATTGAGTGAAGGTTAACATACAAGATTATCAGCTTTACTTTCAACCAATCATACCTTTTGTTTCATCTCAATGATTACAATCTCTTCCCTGCAACAATAGTTATCTTGCTTCCTCTCTGTGGCTTCCCTTTTACATCTTATTTTTCACAAATCAACAAAACAAAAAGATTTGCTGTACACATACAAAAGAAAAAAAAAAAAATTCATTTAAATGTCCAAAGGGCACATTTTGCCAGCCAGCCTCGTGCCCGCAGTCTTTCTCAGTCCTTAGCTGCTCTGTCTCTCCAGGCCATCGCCTCTGCCATGGTGTCTGCTGTCGTTGCTTTTCTAGGTAGGATCTGATGCTCCACTCATACTCTTCCATCTTGATGGTCCTGGGATCCTCCACTTCTGAAATGAAAGATTAACTACTGCTCCCCACCCCCCTTTTAGTTACACATCTTCTACATTTATAGCTGTGATGATCACAGTTACTGCTAACAATTACTCACAATTGAATCACAAAATCCTATCATCATCACCCCGCACCCCCATCCCCTTTCAACAGATCCATCTGGAAAAGAGGAAAACTGTTTAGTGGGGATTCTATGTGTGGCATTGTGGGCTAATGCATCAGACTGCAAAGTTGTTTGAACTGCAAGATTGGTGGTTCAAGCTCACCAGCTGCTCCTTGGAAACCCTATACAGGGTCGCTATGTGTGGGAAACGACTCCATAACACATAACAACAACAACAACAACATCAACCTGGTGGCGTAGTGGTTACAAATTGGGCTGCTAATCTCAAGGTCAGCAGTTTGGAAACTACCAGCTGTTCTGAAGGAGAAAGATAAGGCTTTCTGCTTCCGTAAAGATCTGCAACCTCAGAAACCCTGTGCAAGGTCACTGTGAGTTGGAATCTATTCAACGGTACTCAACCACAACATCAAGTCAGTGCACTAAGAGAACAAGCTTGATCCCTGATATGAAGAATCCTTCCCTTTTGGTTCGAATTTTGAGCAACTGCATCCATAATCAAAGGAGCTCTGGTAGCGTAGTGGTTACGAATCGGGCTGCGAACCATAAGGTCAGCAGTTCGAAACTACCAGCTGCTCTGCGGGAGAAAGATGAGGCTTTCTACTCCCGTAAAGATTTACACCCTCGGAAACCCTGTACAGGGTCGCTATGGGTCGGAACCGACTCGAAGGCACTTAACAACAACAACAACAGCATCCATAATCAATGGTCCAGTTAATCAAATTGTAGCAATCCACACTTTCTTACAAATCAAGCTTCTTTATCTTCATCTAGTCAAGTTCAGTTCAGCTAGCCATCCAAGCCATGTCAAATGGGTACTAGTTACAAGTTTGGGAATTCACACATTCCTCCCTGCACTTCAGACCTGTTGGCCACTTTACTCTCAGTTCTAGCCCCTGGTGGCTGGGTCGGTGCCAACAGGCTAGGAAGTTCAGACACCTCCCTAAACTTCAGACCAGCCAGCCCTTCCTCTTCTCTCTCTTCTCAAGGTCAATAGGTATCAGTGGAAAATGGCCAAACTCAGCCCTTGTCTTCATTGCTGCATTTCCCCCACTTCCACTCACAAGTAGACCAGGGTGGTCACCAGTGAGTACACTAGACTGCTTGAGCGTTCCTTTTGCATTTCAGTCTTAGAAAGGGGGTTTTCCCTGATGGGCTGACTTTTCTTGCCTTTAATGGCTCCAAAGCAAACAGCTTGCTTGATATCCTGTCAGCGAAACAGTCTGCTTTTCCCTGCTGGTCTTTCTTCAATAAGAATCTTCTGTCCTCCCAGCCATTCTGGGTTGGTCTGCATGTCTTTTCAAGTGGGGATGTCCTACCTTATAAGGCTCTGAGTGGGGTTCAGGATTCCACCTAAGGCCTCATACTCCACACAGGCTTAACAAGAAGCCTATTTTGAAAAAATACATTTTGACTTCATAAAAATATATATATTTTTTTGTGCCACAAAATGTACAGTTAACTTAACCAGCAAACAAGAGACTGTAGTAACTAATTGTCACAAATATAACAGACAAAAGATTAGCTTCTGAAATGTATAAAGAATGCCCTCAGATCAGAAAGGAAAAGATAACCTAATTTAAATTTTGGCAAAGGGCCCAAACAGGCAATTCTCCTCAATGGGAAATACAAAAGGCCAGTCAACATATCCTAATGGTGCTGTAGGATAAGTGTTGGGGACTGCAAAGCACTGAGATGTTGAGGTCCTGTGTCATGGACAAAAATCCTACACGATGGCCCCACTCAGGATGGTTAGCCAAGGACCCTGAGGGCTAAAGGAAATGACCTCCTGACGTTCCGGGTTCACAGGAACCCTGAGGGCCAAAGAAGTAACCTCCTGACATCCCGGGTTCATTGGATTTTGCGAACTCACTGTTGGGCTACCTCTGTATAATTTTCTTTGGTCTTATTATCCATTCTATGCTTCTAACTCCAGTAATCATAGCTTCTGAGAAAATGGTTTCTTATGTGCCTCTCTTAATGTCTCCACTGTGTTGGCAGGGCGTAGGGTCCTAGGAACAAATCTCTCTGAGGAACAAACTCTGGCCACCTGGCAAGCATGTCCAAACTGTTCTTTATCAAATTATTCAGTTATGTTTGATATTAACTTAATACATGAGCCCTGGATACCCATGGACAAATATTAAAACAAAAACCTCTTCTAAAGCCGAGGCCATAAAAGTTCCAAAGGCAAGTTTGCTGGGAGGCTCTAGAGACAATTCGCCCAAGGAATTCACTCGAAGTAGATTGGCGAATTCCGGAGTATTGTTCAAGGAATAATAGTGACAACCTCCTCAAATCATCCACAGGTGTAAACTATTAACCCAGATGCCCTCCTTCCTCCTGAAAGCCTAAGTTAGGTAGCTGAAACAGCTTGACTCTCTTCAGACCTTTTGAAATCCTTTTCACCTTTTCCCATTCAAGATTAAGCGCTATAAGTATGTTAATTAGCCTTGAGAAACCTCAAGTTGTGCCTTAGGATTTGAAGCTAAAAAGTAATTTATAACAATTTGCTTGAATTTCTGGAAAATTAAGGATGT
>NW_006408761.1:3058418-3059484 GCF_000296735.1 Chrysochloris asiatica
ATAATTGAAAGGTTGGCAGTTCAAGCCCACCATCCACTCTTCAGGAGAAAGATGAGGCTTTCTGCTCCTATAAAGCCTCAGGAACCCTATACAGGATCACTATGAGTCGGAATTGAATGGATAGTTATAGGTAGCTACTGACTTTATAAAAAGATGCTTGTACTTACCAGCAACAGAATTACATGCAGTAAAGCAAAAAGAGGTATTCATTTTACCCATCAGACTAGCAAAAAAATTTAAAGGTGATTATTATCAATTTGATGAAACAGGTATGGCCTGTCTTCCTGCCCACAAGCATACAGCCTTTCTCAGTCCACGCAGAGCAGAGTCTTGTTAAAAAGCAAACTGTCAGCATTTATTTACATTTTAAATGCTTTTACATTCAACCCACAAAGCCACTTTTAGATAGATAGCCTTGAGAAAAATCACACAAGTGCTGCATTGTTCATTGAGAGTGAGGTGAGACACAACATAAATATCTTTCAGAGTCTCTGGGTGGTACAAATAGTTAACGTGATGGACTGCTGGCCAAGAGGTTAGAGGCTTGAGTCCACCTAGATTCCCCTTGGAAGGAAGATCTGGTGATTTACTTCAGAAAAATTGGCCTTTGAAAATCCTATGGATCATGGCATCACTCTGACCCACAGGGGTCTCTACAATGCTCTCCACAGCAACTGTTTAAAGTCATAGTGGATGTTGGGGAAATCTCCATTTCCCTGTGGGTTAATGCGCCAGACTGCAAAGCCATTTGAACTGCAAGGTTGGTGGTTCAAGCTCACCAGCTGCTCCTCAGAAACCCTATTTAGGATTGCTATGGGTCGGAATTGACTCGATGGCACTTAACAACAACAATAAGTTTCATATAGGTCACTATGAGTTGATACCAACTCGATGGCAAGTAACATCAACAACAAGTCTCATATTACCAAGGGGAGGAAATTAAATTAGAGTAGATTATGTGATAGTTTTGACATAAAACCAAACGGCCGCCACTCATCTGTCTGTCATGCTGTGGTGGCTTGAGTTGCTGTGATTCTGAGGGCTATGCCACCGGTATTTTAAATAA
>NW_006408761.1:3073529-3075570 GCF_000296735.1 Chrysochloris asiatica
TTCTCCATCATCTCGTTCCATGAATGTAACTTATCTGATTACTGTATATTCCATCTGGTAAGGTCCAGGTGTATAGTCACCTCTTATGTTATTTAAAAAAGTATTTGCAATGAATAAATGATTGCCAGGTGTCATACAGAGGTTGACTCCACAGCAACCAACAATCTTCTCCTTAAGGACTATTGATTTGGGTAGTCTTCTTTGCCTGGCTTCCAAGACTTCATTTTGTCTTTCTGCTCTTCCTAGCCTATGTATGCTCTAATAGTTCTCAATCTTCAGCAGGTATTAGAAGCACCCAGCAGGCTCTACCTACCCACTGGAGTTTTGACTCTGCGGGTTTGGGGAAGGACTGGAGAATTTGCATCTCTAGCAAGTTCCGAAGTGATGCTGGTCCTGGGACCACACTTTGAGGCCACTGCTGCTCTAAGATCTCAATCTTTATCTTAAGGAGATCTCTCTCTATTTTGCTTTCATACTTCCTAAAACGTGTTCTTCAAACATACACTAGTTCCTCCTTGACTTCCTAACTCTTTTTAATTTCTTTCTAAGCATCTGAATGTACGGTAATTTTACTGTTATTCATCTGCCTCAACACAAGAGGTTGGCATATTTGTTAATTAACAAAGCACACATTCATTCTAATGATGAAACTATAGTTTTCAAGTCTCTAAAATCTAAAACTGTGACCAGAAGTTATATCATTTGTCAACATGGTCAGATGTGACTCAACCTATAGACAAACCAAATGTTTCCAAAACATTAGTTGTTTTGTTTTATCTCTTGACTCTGGAAGCAGCCACATTTAGAACTGTATTTCCAATTGCCAAGGGTAAAACCTCCATAGGGTCCTTCCCTTCCTAAAGCAACAACAAAGCCAAAAGCCAGTACCTCTGGCTGGTACCGGGTGTGTCATCTCTCCATGTGTAATTTCTGTCCTCAGATGCCAGTCCTTCTATTGTCCAAGGGGACTTCAAGGAGCCAAAATAGCCTTTTATTCCTACTCACAACAAAGACTGGCTGGAAAACAGAGATCACAATGTTAACGTTTTTACTGGTTGACCCATTGGAGAACATGTATTTAGCTAAAAGTATTTCACCTTATAATCAGAAAGGTGCAAGGCAATGGATTTCTCTTTATACATGATCTTTCTGGCCCTGGGTTTATAGTTCTACCAAGATGACTTGCTAGGCTACAGTCTTGCAAAAGAATTTGACAGTATGCAAGTAAGTTGTGTAAAACCCTTGCAAAGATTGATCTACTATTATACAAACTAGGTGGCTGTGGCCTATCATTGGGAATGGTCAGTTTTGCCATCCTGCTGGGCTTAAAAGACCCAATGTGACAGAGGTTGAAGAGGACCTCATTACAATTAAGAAGAACCTAGAGTAAAGCAGATCCTTTGGAACCAGGGTCCCTGCACTGGGAACCTCACAGACCTAGGACTGTAGCACTGAAGACAACAAGAGATAGCATGCTAAAAGGAGCAGCAATGCAAGACAGGATCCTGCGGTGGGGCACACATAGGTAGAGCAAGGCATAGATCAGCAGCAGAGGCCTAGCCCAAACAGGGCCCAGAAGCTAAGCTGGCACCAAGGGCCTGCCTGTGGGCATGACCGAGAAGGAGCTGAGAGCTCTTGGTTAGAAGCCATCCTGGTTGATGAACTGTATAGTGTCACCTATAGACCCTTGGTAGCATAGTGAATTCTAAGCTGGCCTGATAACTTCAAGGTCAGTAGTTCAAATCTACTAGTCGTTCCACAGGAGAAAGATGAGGTTTTCTGGTCCCATAAGGATTTACAGCCTCAGAAATCCTGTAGGGAACAGACTTGGTGGTATACAATCACCACCACCATGTTGTGGTTGTTGTTGTTAGGTGCCATAACAACTCATAGCGACCTTATGCACAGCAGAACGAAACACTGCCCGATCCTGGGCCAACCTCACTACTGTTGCCAAGCTTGAGTTCATCAATGCTGCCACTTGGCCAATCCATCTTGTTGGGGGTCTTCCTCTTTTTCTCTGACCCTCCACCTTACCAAA
>NW_006408761.1:3076545-3089197 GCF_000296735.1 Chrysochloris asiatica
GAATCCAGCTTGAGCTTCTGGAAGTTCTCTGTCAAGACCTTTAGTATATGCTGCCTGAATTTAGAAGCCATTTCTAGAACAGATTTGACTAATTGAATACCTATGACTGAAGACAAGAGGAGTTGTGGGATGATATCAAGAACATCATCCACGAAGAAACAAAAAGTTATTAAAAAGAAAGGGGAAAAGAAAAGACCAAAAATGGATGTTAAAGAAGACTCTGAAACATGATTTTGAATATAGAGAAGCTAAAGTGGAAGAAATGATCCAATAAAAGATCTGAACATATAAGATTGCTGGAGTCCTGGTGCTGTAGTACAAACTCTGAAGTACTAACTGCAAGGTTGACTGTTCAAACCCATCAGTCACTCCTTGGCAACCATACACAGTGTGTTAATCAGAATGGACTTGATAGCATTTAACAACATAGGCTTGCTATGGCTCAGAAATGACTTGATGACAGTTGGATTTAATCTGTGTAATTTATTGTGCATGCAAGTATTGTGCCTGGCCAAAGTCCAGCCTAGACTGAGGTCTATTATGTCTAGGTGAGGAGTTATGATATTTTCCTGAACTGTGTGGTGGAAACCAGACACAACAGGTTGAGTACAAACTCTGTTCTCAGGAGCAGTTTTTGGGATCCATAATGTGGGGTCAGGACTCTTATAAGGGAGATTAGAAATCCCATCTTTGACTCTATAAATATGTTGTTGTTTAATGTCATTGAGTTGGTTTCGACTCCTAGGGAATTTACAAGGAGCAGCTGTTGGATTTGAATCGCCAACCCTGTGGTTAGCAGTCCGGTGTTTAACCAATAGCACCACACCAGGACTCCATAAATATTACAGAAACTCTTTATTAAGGCCTGGTGTAGCACCATGGAGGATAAACACTCAACCTCAAGGTGGGTTTGAACCACAAGGTCAGCAGTTCAAACTCACCAGCTGCTCCTCGGAAACCCTATGAGTTGGAACCTACTCTACATCACTTCACAACAACAACAAACAGGATTAACACAAGACAAAGACAAACGTAGATCACCCAGCCAGGGAAATCATGCAGTTCTATCTTCAGCATGATAGAGTGCAGAGAACAAAGGAAATCTGCTCCCACAAGCATGCTGCTGCATGCCAGATCTATGGAAAGCCAGGAGGGCACTATTGCAGATAGGAAAACTCATAGTCTCGTAGGCTCTTGGGGTATCATATCACAGTGAGGTGACCACTAAAGGGCGTGTCTAGCAATGTTCCTGTGAGGGAAGTGGTCAAAACCCCACTTTTAAATATACTTAACAACAACAACAAAACTGGCAGTTCAGCTGGCAGAGGTTCATGAGTTAATCAACAAAAATCGGATTCTGAACAGTTAAACAAACATAGGCACAAGATGGAATTAAGCTCTGCCTGGCTGGAGTCATTCAAAGGCAAAAAGTCTTCTGATTCTGTGCTCTACAGTACTGCTGGCTCTGACAGTAGTCACCTAAAGGGAGAGAAGAGTCAGGGCGGGTAGAACTGGGATTGAACTGGGGATGCTGGTAGAGCAAGAGGGCCCAAAGCAACTGCTGAACTTGGGGCTGATGTGTCTGAGGCTTGATTTCTGTAGAGGCACTGCTGTATTGGTCTGATTTAATGCTATAGCGTTGAGGTGAGCTCTGAGCGAGCAGATTGTTGTGTGCTGTTGAGTCCTTTCTGACTCCTAGTGACCCTGTACAGCGTTCTCTAGGCTGTAAATCTTTACGGGACTAGAAAGCCTCATCTTTCTCCCATGGAGCAGATGATGGATATTCTTGTGCGTCTGCAGATAGAACGCTGACCAAGCGCTGTATGGGTGCTGAATACAAGAGGGGTGAAACAGAATTCTCATTTTCTTCTTGAGGTAAAATTTACACAAGTTGTAGTTTACTTTGTAACCACCAGGGGGCACATGGATTTCAGTCTATGACCTCATTTGGGCCTTGGCAGGAGCCAGGCAAGGATAATTACTTCCAGGTGTGGGGGGGCTCTGCCTCCTCTTTGCCTGAAGGTCTAGAAATTAACCCTTTACTTGGCCAAATGAATATGCCTTTCTGACTCTTGGTTCTACCATTCAGTTATTGGTTCTGAGTCCTGTTTATAAAAACACTGAATTAACAGATAACGTTGAACTCTTAATTATCCCAGATGGATGCTTTCAATTAAGAACTCTGATTGCTTCTTCCTCAGGTCTCTCATTTTAGGTCATTTCATCATGTCTCTCATAAATAGTTAAAAAAAAACAAACACCAAAAACCCAAAAAAACCGGGACAGAGGATTACCATTTGTTCTCAATTTTGTCATCAAAGACTATAGCACAAAAAAATCCCCACCCCCTTGTAAACAGAAAGAAAAGCAGACACAGCAGGAGAAATCCCTCGAAGTAGCATTCCTTCATTTGTTTGTTTGGTTTTATGGCTGTGAGCAGATGAAAAAAAGAGTTGGCTTGTGGTTGAGGCCGGTGGGCTGAGCTATTAGCTGCTCCATTTCCCTGGGGCACTATATCTCTGCGTACAGTCTGCTGACCACCGGTATCTGAACCTCTTGAGGGAGAGGGCTTTTTAAAAATGCAGATTTCTGGGCTGCATCCTAACCTAATGGGTCCGAATCTGGACCTGTGAATCTGCATTTTGAACCAGTTTCCAAGTTGATTTCTTATGAATATCTCTTGTGTTTGATGAGATGGACGTCTCCAGGGTCCTGGAAAGAGTGGAGATGGGGGGTGGGGGATAGTATGTCTGTATCAGGTTTCAGGGACCTTACCCTGAGGTGGAAGGAGCTCTGGTAGCATAGTGGTTAGGAATCCAGCAGTTCGAAACTACCAGCTGTTCCGCAGGAGAAAGATGAGGCTTTCTGCTCCCGTAAAGATTTTTTTTTTACAGCCTCGGAAACCCTGTACAGGGTCGCTATGGGTCGGAACCGACTCGACGGCACTTAACAACAACCACCCTGAGTGGAGCTGCTGCTTGGTGGCGCAGTGGGCCTGACTACGGGACCCAGAGGCTGTGAGGCTGTAGCAGCCAGATTTGGGGCATCATTTGGGAACCATCTGGAAGAAGAAAAGGGGATTATTGAAAGCACCAGGAACAATTCTGAAGCGTCCCTAAAGATTCCCTGTCACACAGAACCTCATACAAAAGCATAATATCCAGCAATACTGGTACTCTCAACAGAGCCTGGGAAAAATTGGTCTTGTATCCCAAATCTTCATTACTGTGAAAAAAATCTGCACCGCACTTTTTCTGGAATTTCACCAAAGAGATTCATCTGTGTGGGATGTTTGTTTATCTATCTCCTTTTCACATGCAAATCCCCTTGGGGAATTTAAACTTCTACTAATGCCTTGGAGGGAACTTGATTATTACAGCTTACTACACAGTGAAGATTGACACCCTCGGAAACCCTGTACAGGGTCGCTATGGGTCGGAACCGACTCGACGGCACTTAACAACAACAACAACAACAACAACACAGTTATAATCTTTCACACTAAGAAAAAGGAAAGCTTTTTATTGAACTGAGAGGAAGAAGTGATGTTAGAGGTGGGCAAACTTGACGGGTGAAAGAGTGGGGCTAGAACACGGATTCCAGAGACATCCTGAGGGGGGCAAACTTCAAGAGCTCCTTTTGGCCTTGGAGGGCATCAAGCCCTGGGAAACCCTGGTCTGAAAGCATGACAGAACGAGTACTTGAGTCATGCATGAATCTTAGTCTTCAAGCTCCAGAATGGAAGATAGAACTTTTCTTATTTTTCTGTAACTCATTCAGGTTTTTCTTTTGAGTCCCTGAGTCTTGGCGTGCCATTGTGGGATAAAGACCTAGACTGAAAGGTCTGTTTAAACCACAAGGTTGGCAGTTCAAACTCACCAGCTGCTCCTTGGAAATCTTATACAGCAGGGTGGCCATGAGTCAGAACCAACTCCACAGCTCACAGCAACAACAACAACCCATTTAGATGAGGGCAATGGTAGCTCAATGGTAGAATTCTCACCTGCCATGGCGAGACCCAGCTTTGATTCCCTGTCAATGGAGGCTTATGTGTTGAATGATATTGAACAGGAAGAAAGGCCTGGTGATGGACTTCTGAAAACCAGCCAGTGAACCCCCTGTAGATCCCAGTGGTCTGATGCTGCTGTGCATGGAGTCTCCATGAATCAGAGACTACTCCATGGCAGCTAACCCACCCACTGCCATGGAGTCTCATAGGGTTTCGGAGGCCGTAAATCTTTACAGGAGCAGAAAGCCTCCTCTTTCTCCCATGAAGCCACTGTTAGGTTTGAACTGCTGACTTTGTGGTTAGTAACCCATTAGAGCAACGTTTTATTCTGAAGGTAATTCCAGAAAACTCTAACATGGGAATGGAGAAGTGAGAAACGAAGGCAGAAGTCTGTCAAAGGTGTGTTGAGAGCAAGCTTCCACCCTGGGCAACTCGAGCTCCTTTCTGTAGAGAGCACCGGATAGTGTAGAGCAGGTCTCAGAATGACCCCAACCCAGGGTGAGATGCGGTGTCCACATCCACTGACTGCGAACCTCTATCCCGTTGACAAAGGCTGCTTCTGGAGGCTTTACCTCGCCAGTGCAGGTCAGATGGGGATGTGTTGGGACACATGTGTCTACTCTGTCATTTCCCTAATTGATTACCCACTGTGGAATCAGAATAATTTATAAGGGGGGTGGGCGGGGAGAGTGTCTTCTTTTAGAAAGGAACTAGCTTCATTTAAAATGAAAGCAGAATTTAGGATTTTCAGGTTTCATACAACTTGCTCTTGCCTGAAATATGATGTCCCTGCGTATAAAGTGCTCAACTACTAGCTGAAATGCTAGTGATTTGAACCCACCCAAAGGCACCACCAATCAATATGCATTTGAATTTTGGTATTGGTGAAGAATATTGTAATTTGTCTTAGAAGAAGTCCAGCCAGAATGCTCCTTTGAAATGAAAATGGGAAGACTTCTGTCTCTCAGACTTTGGACGTATTGTCAGGAGAGACCTGTCCCTGGAAAAGTGTTTGGAAAAGTGGAGCATTGGTGAAAAAGAAAAAGATCTCAACAAGATGGTTTGACACAGTGGCAGCAGCAGTGGGCTCAAACATGACAGTAATCGTGAAGATGATGCAGGCTTGGGCAATGTTTCATTCTGTTGTGCTTAAGGTCACTATGAACAGGAATCGAACTGTTGGCACCTAACAATATCAGGGTTAATGTGCCAGACTGCAAAGCTGTTTGAACGGCAAGGTCGGCAGTTCAAACTCACCAGCTGCTCCTTGGAAACCTTATACAGGTTCGTTACGGGTCGGACTCAACAGCTCTTAACAGCAACAACAACATCAGAGACCCCCCAAAGACAGGCCTAGTGATGTGCTTTTGAAAAGGCATAGCTTTCAAAACCATATGGAGCAGTTCTAAGGGGTCATCACGAGTTGGAATGGATTGAAAGATAACTAACGACAACATCAGTGCAAAGTAAAGATGCAGGGGCCCTTCTCCAAAACTTATTGGGAATTTCAAGATGGCGGCAGCACAGTATCAACCAAATTACGTCCTCCTGAGCATAGGTCTCTGACATGCTGTTCTATGAAGCTGGCCCTGGAATACTTCTAGTACATTTGAAGTTGGAAGGCTATTTGGCAGGTCTGGTGGGCCCAAGCTCAAAGATTCCAATTGAGATTTCCCTTTCCTCTTCTCTGGTTTCTTTTATGAGTTTTATCCTCCTTCTTATTCCTGGCACTAAAGGTCCAAGAAAATTAGCGCACTCTTGAGCTTGTCTTAGAGACTGTCTTTCTATTTTTGACATGTAATTCATCCTTGGATTCACTTCAAGATGGACAAAGCATATTCTAGATAATTGCATGAAGGCATACAACATGGCTACTCTTGTATGAATGCATAGATTATATGAATTTATAGGCAGCTATCTATTTTTTCTGTCTTCATCTGGGAGTTGATCTAGTATCAATCTAACTTCTTGAGAAAGTTTCTTAGATGAGGCCTACAGCAGTCCTGGGGAGTCCAGGCTGAAAATAATGGTAACTGGGATAACCTCAAGGTAGGTGGTTCAAACCCACTAACTGCTCCACTGGAAAAAGATGAGTCTGTGTGCTCCTACAAAGATTTACAGTCTTGGAAATCCTATAGAGAATTGCAATGAGTTGGAATTCACACAGAGGGTTTGGTTTTGGCTTTGGGGAATGGGAGGACGTGCTACAGAAAGAAAAGGAGTGATGTAAAAAATAGTGAAAATGTAAAATCAGTAAGATTGGGTGATGGACTGAAGAAGGAGATAAAAGGTATCAAGGAAAATGCTTGATTTTTAACTGTAACAGAATACTGTATTAACATTCTCATTCATGTATTGGATAAACACATAAAACTACGTACCTGGCATGGTTAGGCCCTTTCAGATACTTAGCTCCTTCCCCTTCATTATTTATTGAGCAAAAGTCACAAGAAATTATTCCTAATTGGTCCTGTCTCTGATTTTTCTCCTCATGAAACAAGACTTTCCCTGACTTAAGGGGACAGTATCTAAACAAAATAAACACAGCAAATAGAAACACTAAACAAAACGGTGAATATTACTGTATGTAAATTATAGCTTAATAACAGCAATAGAAAAAACCTCAAAGACAGGTTCTCTCAACCTCAGAACTACTGACATCTTGAGCCTGAAGATTCTGTATTGTGGGGGGCTAGCATGTGCATTGTAGACTGTTTAGCAGAGTACAGGGCCTCTGCCCACTAAATGCCAGTAGCCACCTCCTCTCCTAGTTGTGACAACTAAAAGTGCCTCCAAATATTGCCAAATGCCTCCTGGGGAGAAAATTACCTCCATTGAGAACCACTGCTCCAGAAAACTACCAAATTGCTACAAGTATATTAAGTCATTGATGCCATTATGAGTCTAAGAGCCAAGAAACATGCTCTTTGGTTAATTATCATTAATTGTATTACAAATCTTACTCTAAAGAAGGTACATTAAGAAAGTTAGCAGGAGGTGTGGTGAAGCTGTGGAGAAATTGGAACCTTCTTTTCTTGCTAATGGAACTGTAAAATGTCACTGTGAAAAACAGTTTGAGGGGTTTTCAAAAGTTAAAGATATCATTACTATGTTGTTATTGCTGGAGTCCTGGTGTGGTGCTGAAGGTTCATGTGCTGGACTGCAAGGTGAGTTTGAATCACAAGGTTGGCGGTTCAAGCTCACCAATTGCTCCTTGGAAAACCTATACAGGGTTGTAATGTGTTGGAACCGACTCGATGGCATTATTGTTTGCTGCCATTGCATTGGTTCTGGCTCACAGCAAACATATGCACAACAGAGTGAAACATCGGTCTTTTCTATCCTCTCCAGTATTACTTTGAGCCCATTGTTGCTGCCACTGTGTCAGTCCATCTTGATTGGAGGTTCTTCTTTTGTACTGACCCTCCACTTTTCTAAGCGTGATGGCTTTCTTTAGGGACTGGCCCTTCTGACAGTATGTACAAAGTATGAGAGACAAAATCTCACCATCCTGGCTTCTAAGGAATGTTATGACTGCACTTTTTCTAACAGATTTGTTTGTTCTTCTGGAAGTTCATGGTACTTTCAATATTTCTTTGCCAACACCATCATTGAAATGCATCAATTCTTCCCTATCCACTGTCCAACTTTCCCATGCATCTGAGGAAATTTAAATTACCATAATTTGGATTAGACACATCTGAATTGTCAAACTGACATCTTTATTTTTAACACCTTAGGAGGTCTTTTGTAGCACATTTGCCAGATACAATACATCATTTGATTTGTTTTTAAAGGTTTTTATTGTGGATTGAGTGAAAGTTTACAGGACAAATCATCAGTTTTACATTCAGCAAGTCATACACCTCGTTTTATTACAATGATTATAATCCCCTCCATGTACCATCAGTTAACAGTATTTCTCTCTAGTCACTTTAGCTCTTTTATGATTTAAAAAAACAAAACAAAACACTCGGGCATATATAATAATTTATACCACCAAAGGGCACATTCTGTAAGTCTGCTTCCTGGCTGCAATCTTTTACTCCCTCACTTCCCATAAATCTAGAATCTTCAGCTGCTCCGTCTCTCCATGACCCCGTCTCTGCCTCCATCTCTGATGTTGCTGCTTCTCTGGATAAGGTCTCACATTCCGCTTGTGCTCTTCTCCCTTGATGGTCCTAGGGTCCTTTGTTTCTGGACACATCATTTGATTTTTGACTGCTGCTTCCAAGAGCACAGTTTATTACTATATGACCACACAATTTTTCTCTTAGGTATGTTGTTGTTGTTGTTAAGTGCCACTGAGTTAGTTCTAACTCATAGAGACCCTGAAAGGGTTTACCAGGGTGGTGGGTTTGAATTGCTGACCTTGTGGTTAGCAATCCAGTGCTTATCCTATAGTGTCACACCAGGACTCTGAATAACTGAAACCAGACGCACAAACAGATACAATGACACCAATGTTCACCGCAGCACTATTCACACTAGCCAAAAAGTGGGAACAGCCTACAGTTCCATCAACAGATGACTGTGCGCCATGATATAATGATACATATATATCACTCAGCCATATAGGGAGATGAATTCTTGACACATGCTACAAAGTAGCTGGCCCTCGAAAACATTATGCTGAATGAAATGTTGGTCACAAAAGGACAAATATAAGATTCCAGTTTTATGAAATATCTAAAACAGGTCAATGTATATAGACCAAAGTAGTTAGCGGGGATGGGAAGGGGAGACAGGCAGTCATTGCTTCGGTGTCACTGACCTCCTGTTAAAGAGTGATGGAAAAGTTTGTAAATGGATTGTGGTGTCAGTTGCACAACATGATGAATGTAACCCATGTCTCACTGAATATGTTAAAGATGTTGAAATAGCAAATCTTTTCATATATATATATATATATATATGTTGTTAAGTGCCATTGAGTCGATACTCAATGATTATAAACACTGCCTGGTCCTGGGCCAACCTCACAATTGTTGTCACACTTGAGCCCATTGATGCTGCCACTTGACCAATCCATCTCGCTGGGGGTCTGCCTCTTTTTCTCTGATCCTCCACCTTACCAAACATGATATCCTTCTCCAGCGACTGGTCCCTCCTGACAATATTTTTGAAGTATGAGAGACGAAGTGTTTGGCCATCCTGGCCTCCACGGAGCACTCTGACTGCACTTCTTACAACATAGATCTGTTAGTTCTTTTGGCAGCCCATGGCACTTTCAATATTCTCCTCCAAATACCATAACTCAAAAGCATCAGTCCTTCTACGGTCTTCCTTATTCACTGTCCAGCTTTCGCATCCATATGAGGTTATTGAAAATACCATGGCTTGGGTCAGGTGCACCTTAATCCTCAACTGACATTTTTTGCTCTTCAACACTTCAAAAGGTCTTATGCAGCAGATTTGCCTAATGCAATATGTTGTTTGATTTCTTTACTATTGCGTCCATGATTGTTGATGGTTGATCCAATTAAAATGAAGTCTTTGACAACTTCAATCTTTTCTATATAGATAAGAATGTTGTTTATTGTTCCAGTGGTGAGGATTTTTGTATTATTTATATTGAGATGCAATCCATACCGAAGGCTGTGCTCTTTGATCTTCATCAGTAAGTATTTGAAGTCCTCTTCACTTTCAGCAAGCAAGGTTGTTTCATCTGCGTATCAAAGATTGTTAATGAGTCTTCCTCCAATCCTGATGCCATGTTTTTCTTCATAGAACCCAGCTTCTTGGATTATTTGCTCAGCATACAAGATGAATAAGTATGGTGAAAGAATACAACCCGGTCACACACTTTTCTTAATTTTAAACCATTCAGTGTTCCCTTATTCTGTTCGAACAACTGCCTCTTGTCTAGGTACAGATTCCTCATGAGCACAATTAAGAGTTCTAGAATACACATACTTCATGTTGTCCATAGCTTGGCATAATAAACACAATCTAAAGCATTTGTATAGTCAATAAAGCACAGACAAACATCTTTCTGATAGTCTCTGCTTTCAGCCAAGATCCATCAGATATCAGCATTGATATCCCTCGTTCCATGTCCTCTTCTAAATCCAGCTTGGACCTCTGGAAGCTCTCTGTCAAGGTGTGGTTGCAGCTGTTTGTGAATAACCTGTAGTAAAATTTACTCGTATGGGATATCAAAGAGATTGTCTGATGATTTCTGCATTCCGTTAGGTCACTTCTCTTTTGAATGGGCACAAATATGGAGCTCTTCCAAGCAGTTGGCCAGATAGTTGTCTTCCAAATTTCTTGGCATAGATGAGTGAGTGCCTCCAGTGCTACCTCACTTTCTTGAAAGATTTCAATTTTTATTCCATCAATTCCTGGTGTCTTCTTTGCCAATTCCTTCAACATAGCTTGGAATTCTTCCTTCAGTGTCATTGGTTCTTGATCATATGCAACCTCTTGAGACGGTTGAACATGAACCATTTCTTTTTGATACAGTGACTCTGTGTATTCCTTTCATCTTTTTTTGATGCTTTCTGCATCATTCAATAATTTGCACAGAGGATCTTTCAATAATAAAAGTCGAGACTTGAATTTTTTCTTCAGTTCCCCCAGCTTGAGAAATGCTGAGCATGTTCTTCCTTTTTGGTTTTCCGACTCCATATCTTTGTATATTTCATTGTAATATTTGATTTTGTCTTCCCAAGCTAACCTTTGAAATTTTCTGTTCAGCTCTTGTGCCTCCTCATTTCTTCCATTTGCTTTAGCATCTTTATGCTGGAGAGCAAGTTTCAGTGTCTCTTCTGACATCCATTTTGACCTTTTCCTTCTTTCTTGTTTTCTTAATGACTTTTGCTTTCTTTTTGTATGATGTTTTTGATGTCATTCCACAACTCTTCTGGTGTTAGGTCTTTAGTGTTTATCAAAACTGTTCTTCAGATGATCTCTAAATTCAGGTGGGCTATATTCAAGGTCATGTTTTGGCTCTTGTAGACTTGTTTTCATTTTCTTCAGCTTCAGTCTAAATTTGCATATCAGTAATTGACGGTCTGTCCACAGTCTGCCCCTGGCCTTGTTTTGACTGATGATATGGAGCTTTTCAACCATCTCGTCCCACAGATGTAGTCAATTTGATTTCTATGTATTCCATCTGCTGAAGTCCATGTGTATAGTTGTTTGTTATGCTGTCTAAAGAAGGTAGTTGAAATTAACAAATCATTGGTTTTTCAGCATTCTATCATGCGATTTTTAGCATCATTTCTATTACCTAGGCTATATTTTCCAACTATTGATCCTTTCTTTTTGTGTCCAACCTTTGCATTCCAATCAAAAGTTTGTTGTACTGTGGTGGCTTGTGAGTTGCTGTGATTCTGAAAGCTCTGCCACAGGTGTTTTAAATACCAGCAGGGAACCCCATGGTGGACAGGTTTCAGATGAGCTTCCAAACAAACACAGAATAGGAAGAAGGAGAGATGAACTATTTCTGAATATTTAGTCACTAAAAACCTTATGAATAGCAGAGAAATACTGGCAGATATAGTGCCGGAAAATGAGTCCCTGAGGTTGGAAAGTACTCAAAATGCAACTGGAGAAGAGCTGCCTCCTCAAAGTAGAGTAGATTGTGATAACACAAATGGTGTAAAGCCCGTGGGAGCAAAGTCTTTGGGACCTTTATTTGCTGATGGGGCACAACTCAAAATGAAGACAAACAGCTGTAACATCCATTAATAATCAGAACATGGATTGTACAAAGTATTAATCTAGGAAAATTGGAAATTGTCAAAAATTCAATGCAATGCATAAACATCAATATCTTAGGCATTAGTGAGCTGAAATGAAATGGTATTGGCCATTTTGAATCTGACAACCACATGGTTTATTATGCCAGGAATGACAAATTGAAGAGGAATGGTGTTGCATTCATCATCAGGAAGAACATATCAAGGAGAACAAACAAGATGGCAGATCAGGTAACAGTGCAATGAGCAGCTCCGTCAGCAACAACACAGAATGCTGGACCAAGCAGGCTCAGAGGATGGTCTCAGAACTCTGAACCACATTTAAAGGAATATTTAGAAAGTAGGAAGGCTTACAGCAAGTGGAATTTGTGGCAGAAGCAAGAAATCCGGTGCTTTCTAAGCCAAGATGCTCAGCTGCTCCCTGAATGGCCATCTTGGGTGAGACTGAGGCTATTAGAAAGCATAAAAAATACCAAAACACACACCCATTTAAGTATTAAGGCCACAGATAACTACTGAATATGCTCTAAAACCAGAAACAGATGACCATATTAGCACATGTCTAGAAATGAGATAAAGTGACTGAGGCAAATGAGCTGGAAGTAGACCTACACTCCATACTGGAAGATTGGTAGGCTTTGGAAATGCCTGAGAAGTAATTCAGAAAAATGATTATAAAATATATCAACATTCAACAAAATACTAGCCAACAGACTCCAGCAACATATCATGATCAAGCGGGATTCATATCAGGGATGCAAGGATGGTTCAACATTAGAAAATGAACAACATCATCCACCACATAAATAAGAAAAAAGAAAAGAACCACATGATCATATCGATTGATGCAGAAAAGGCATTTGACAAAATCCAACAACCATTCCTAATAAAAACACTCAACAAAATAGGAATTGAAGGGAAATTCCTCAGCATAATT
>NW_006408761.1:3119195-3121156 GCF_000296735.1 Chrysochloris asiatica
TGAGAGTAATATAGGCTGTTGGTTTTGTATATATGCTCTTTATTATGTTGAGGAATTTTCCTTCGATTCCTATTTTGTTGAGTGTTTTTATCAGGAATGGGTGTTGGATTTTGTCAAATGCCTTTTCTGCATCAATTGATATGATCATGTGGTTCTTTTCTTTTCGGTTGATTTCTTGACTGCTGCTTCCGTGAGTGTTGATGGTTGATCCAAGATGAGTGAAGTCCTTGACAACGTCAATCTTTTCTCAATTGATAAAAAATGTTGTTTATTGGTTAAATGGTGAGGATTTTTGTTTTCTTTACATTGAGATGTAATCCATACTGAAGGCTGTGCTCTTTGATCTTCATCAGTATTTGAAGTTCTCTTCACGTTCAGCAACAAGGTTGTATCATTTGCATATCACAGGTTGTTAATGAGTCTTCCTCCAATTCTGATGCCACGTTTTTCATCATAGAACCCAGCTTCTCTGATTATTTGCTCAGCATACAGGTTGAATAAGTATGGTGAAAGAATACAACCCTGTCACAAACCTTTCCTAATTTTAAACCATTTGGTGTTCCCTTGTTCTGTTCGAACATCTGCCTCTTGGTCTATGTACAGATTCCTCATGAGCACAATTAAGTTGTTCAGGAATACTCATACTTTGCAATATTGTCCATAGCTTGTCATGATCCACACAATTGAAAGTCTTTGCATAGTCAATAAAGCACAGGTAAATATCTTCCTGGTATTCTTTGCTCTCAGCCAAGATCCATCTGACACCAGCAAGGATAACCCTTGTTCCACATCCTCTTCTGCATCTGGCTTGAACCTCTTGAAGTTCTGTCAATGTATGGTTGCAGCCATGTCTGTATTACCTTTAGCAAAACTTTATTTGCATGGGATATCAATGATATTGCCCCATGATTTCTGTATTCTGTTGGGTCACCTCTCTTTGGAATGGGCACAAATACGGATCTCTTTTAATCAGTTGGCCATGTAGTTGTCTTCCAAATTTCCTGGCATAGATGAGTGAGTGCCTCCAGTGCTGCCTCACTTTGTTAAAAGATTTCAATTTTTATTCCATCAATTCCTGGTGCCTTGTTCTTTGCCAATTCCTTTAGTGCACCTTGGACTTCTTCCTTCAGGACCATTGGCTCTTGATCATATATATAAAATAAAATATTTTCCATTTTAACCATCCTTAGTGTATAATTCAGGGACATTAATTATATTTACAATGTTGTGTAGCCATCACTGTGATTTACTAATGTTTCTTTGTTTTCCATCACCCTTAAACAGCCATTAAAATAAAAACATCCAAACACATTGCCACTGAGTTGATTCCAGCTCATCGTGACCCTACAGAGCAGAGTAGAACAGCTCCCGTAGGCTTTCCCAAGTTGTAAATCTTTATGGAAACAGTCTGCCGCATGGTTCTCCCATGGAGGGAGTCGAACTGGTGGGGGTCGAACTGCTGACGTTTCAGTTAGCAGTCCAATGTTTAACCACAGGAACGCCAGGGCTCCCCAACAGAAGCGCATTACCTCTTAAATAAAAACGCCTTATTCTTTCCTCTCCCCAACCCCTGGTAATCACTAATTTGCTTTCTGTCTCTATACATTTGCCTATTTTAGATATTTAAGTGGGATCATACAATACTTTCATGAGGAATCTGTACCTAGACCAAGAGGCAATTGTTCGAACAGAACATGGGAACACTAAATGGTTTAAAATTATGAAAGGTGTGCAACAAGCTTTTATTCTTTCACCATACTTATTCAACCTATATGCTGAGCAAATAATCCAAGAAGCTGGGATCTATGAAGAAAAATGTGGCATCAAGATTGGAGGAAGACTCATTAACAACCTGCAATATGCAGATGATACACCTTGCTTGCTGAAAGTGGAAAGGACTTAAAACATTTACTGATGAAGATCAAAGAGCACAGCCTTCTGAATGGATTACATCTCAATGT
>NW_006408761.1:3121671-3124342 GCF_000296735.1 Chrysochloris asiatica
TATTGTCAGGAGGGACCAGTCACTGGAGAAGGATATCATGTTTGGTGAGGTGGAGGGTCAGAGAAAAAGAGGAAGACCCCCAGTGAGATGGATTGACCAAGTGGCAGCATTGATGGACTCAAGCGTGTCAACAGTAGTGAGGTTGGCCCAGGATCGGGCAGTGTTTTGTTCTACTGTGCATAGGGTTGCTGTGAGTTGGTACCAACTCAATGGCACCTAACAACAACAACAATACAATACTTGTCCTTGTGTCTGTGTCTGACTTACTTTACTAAGCATAATGTTTTCAAGATTCATCCACGCTAGAACTTCGAATGCATGTTACAACATGGATAAACTTTGAAAATTTTATGCTTTCTTGCTCTTTGTGGCTGGAGAATATTCCATTGTATGTCTAACCCACACTTCTTAACATTCTGGCATGTCAATGAGCCCTAGGAGGCTGCAGCCGTAACACTCATAGGGTAGACTCTGTATTATAGAATTTGAAGTGAGTGAAACAAGTGTTTGGAGTATTTGGGAAATACAAACAATTAATGCGCTTGGCTTCTAACTGTAATCTTAGAGATTGAATCCACCCAGAAGGGCCTCAAAAAAAAGCCTGTCTATCTACTTGTGAACTATCAGCCAGTGAAAACACTATGAAGGAAGCACAGTTGTACTCTGACACACATGGAACTGCTATGAGTTGGGGTTAATTCAATGGGAACTGTTTAATTTTTCTTTTTTGAGTATGGTTAGCCATTGTTCCTTTACTTACCCCTGTTTTCCACTTAGCATCTCCTGCCTCTGCTATTCCTACAGAATGCTGAGAGGCAATTCTCCAGGGCCTTTCTACACATTTCTTAGTGGCGTTTGTCCTGGATAATCTTTGCAAGACTGTTTGCATAGCAAACATTTTTGGAAGCTAGCAATAATTTCTCCCTCCGGATCACAGGACAGTTTTCTGACAAAATAATATAATAATTATTATTAAATATAATAAATATACAATATAATAAATAAATATAATAAAGATAATGTCTTCCTTTGGGGCAAAAGTGGGGCAGATTTACTATGAATTTCCTCATAAGATTGGGGGATCTTATAAGCTCAGTGTTCCTCAGCTGTGTGTACCGTATTTGCCTGGACCTCTGTGTTATCGCCCCAGAGACTTGGGTAGGCAACCATACCTGATGGGAGTGTAGTATTCATGCTACCTGCTATACTGTTAGTAATTAATGTCTCTCTGTGTTCCTTTGGGCTTGTTGTTTGTAAATGGGCCAAATCTAGAACTGTGGCGAGTCAGTTAACCCAGCACCAGTTCCAATCCACCATCTGCTCTGTGGGAGGAACATGTGACTGTCGGCTCTTTTAAAGATTTATAGTCTCAGAAACCCGAAGGAGCACTTCTACTTTTTCTTGTGAGTTGATGTGATTGGACTCCTTTGGATGGCAGTGGGTTGGGTTTGGTTGGTTGACCACTTCTGTGGTGCTCTGATCCTCAGAACACAGGTCAGTCTTCTCCACTGGGTCTGATCCTCCCTGTGTACTCATTACCTAGTTGAGTCTGATGTCTCATTTGCATTTCAATAGACTGTTGTTGTTAGATGCAGCTGAGTCAGTGTGGACTCATAGCAACTCTATGCACAGCAGAGTGAAACACTTTCCATCCTCACAATTGTTGTTATATTTGAGCCCACTGCTACTGCCCTGGTGCCAATCCAGCTCGCTGCGGGTCTTCCTCTTTTTCAGTAACATACCAAGCCTGATGTCCTTCTCCGGGAACTGGTCTCTCCTGATAACAAACTTTTTTTTTTTCTGATAACAAACTTTTGGTTATCAGTCCAACACTTAATCTATTATGCCACAGCCTTGTAAGAAGAAACTCAGAAATCGAGAAGTTGGCTTCTTAACTATGTGCTAGGAAGAAAGTTTAGGTTCCCTAAGAAGTATTCATAATATTTGCATATGTTGTTGTTAAGTGCCCTAGAGTCAGTTCTGACTCATAGCAACCCCATATAGGGTTTCGAAGGAGCGACTGGTGAATTTGAACTACCGACCTTGCAGTTCAAACCAACCTTGCAGTCCAGTGCTTATCCTACAGTGCCACACCAGGATTCCAATATTTGCATACAGAGGAGGGTTATAGGTTCAATATGGTGTTGTTGGAAAATGTTGTGAAGTTGGTTCTGACTCATGTATGATACATGTATGACAGAACAAATCTGCGCAGCCCTGTGCCAGCCTCACAATTGTTGTTTTGTCTGAGCCCATCTTGTTGAAGGTCTTCTTTTTTTGTGTTGACCCTCTCCTTTGCCAAGCATGATGTCCTTCTCCAGGGTGTTCAAAGTAAGCAAGACCAAGTCTCACCATCCTGGCTTCTAAGGAGTATTTTGGCTGTAATTCTTCCAACAGAGATTTGTTCATTTTTCTGGCAGTCCATGGTAAAGTCAATATTCTTCACTAACACCATACTTCAAATGTGTTAATTCTTCTTCAGTCTTCCTTACTCATTGTCTAGCTTTCATATATACAAGAAGACTTCAAAAAGTTTATGGAAAAAGTTCATTTTTTCCATGAATTATTTAAAGTCCCCTTGTATATGCAGCAATTGGAAATACCATGGCTGAGAAAAGAAGAAATATATTTAATTTAGAAATGAATTCACTAGAGATTTTTTTTTTTTTTT
>NW_006408761.1:3129235-3130472 GCF_000296735.1 Chrysochloris asiatica
TTTCCCTGATATGTGATGTTTTTGTAGGCTATAAACAGATAAAGTATGGAAGAAGTTTAATGGAGAGTTAATTGCACCTAACAACTAAAATTAACAAGACTTAACAGACAAAGGTTAAGAAACATATGTGAAGGTTAACTTGCTTCTCAGAGAAAAGAATAGATTTATGCAGGAACAAATGTTTAGCTAAAAGGTTTCAAGGCTCCTGAATATCTCCTATGCCTTGAGATAATGTCTTTGCTGTAACTTCCCATCCCTGTTGTAAATTTAAGAGTTGTAAACCATGAAGAATGTGCCCCAGACTTGATTGTATTTTGATGTCATTGATTACTATGAAAGCAATGTTTTTTGTAACGGTATATAAGGGGGTTGTAAGAAAGAATAGAGGAAGTAGGAGTAGAGTAAGTAGAGGTAAGTAGAAGGAATATGGAAGTAGTGAGAGGAATGGGGAGAAGAAGAAATATGAGGTGGAGAGGAGACAAGAAAAGAATGGAGGGAGGATAGAGGGAATAATGTAGAGAAGGAGCAGGAGAGTGGAGTAGTGAAAGCAGTAATGTAGATAATTAGGAGTAGTAGTGTAGAAGGAAAAAGAATAAGAGTAATGTAGAGAAAGAGACAGTAAAGAACTGGAAGGAGGGGAAGGGAGAAAAGAAACAGAAGAGATGAGCAGGAGAGGAGAGAATCAAAGCAGGAGCAGGGGAAGGGAGAAAAGAAGCAGAAGAGATGAGCAGGAGAGCAGGGGAGTAAAAGAATGAGCAGGACAGTAAAGAATGAGAGAAGTAGAGTATTAAAGTAGCATAGAAATAAGAATATTAAAGCATGTAAAAAGAAGACCCACTGACTCCGTGTAATCCTTATCGCAGACGTCTGCACCCGCCTTCGGAAAAACCCTGGAATAAGTTTGCTGGGGCTGGCTCCTGGCATGTTCTGTTGTGCATAAGGTCGCTATGGGTTGGTACTGCTCGATGGTACCTAACAACAACAACAACTGTGTTATGTGGACTGGACTCCTGGTGTGATGCTATAGGATCAGCACTGAACTGGGAACCACAAGGTTAGCAGTTCAAACCCACTAGCTGTTCCTTAGAAACCCTACACAAGGTCGCTGAGCTGGAACTAACTCATTGGCACTAAACAAAAACAACACTGTGTTATATGAAATAATTAAACAGTGGACTCATGGTATGGCACTGTAGGATCAGCACTGGACTGTGAACCACAACACTGGCAGTTCAAA
>NW_006408761.1:3130572-3135802 GCF_000296735.1 Chrysochloris asiatica
CCTTCTAAGTATTCCTTTATATGCAGTTCAGAGTTCTGGGACCAGCCCCTGAACCTGCTTGGTCAGGTGTTCTGTGTTGTTGTTGGCGGAGCTCTCTGCTATAGGCCCACCCGATCCGCCATCTTGTTTGTTTCTCCTTCACTAGAGATTTTTGAAATCAGCAAGATATTCCTATTCATGGTGCATTGTACTTTGTCATTTACTAGTTTAATCTTTTACAATAAACAAGTGATTCCATCTACTTATCCCTGGGTTGGATAGGAAATAGCTGTCTGGTCCATGCCATTAATAGATGAACTGATGCAGCCCAGACACTGAGCCTGGAAGAGCTTCAGTAGAGGATGCACACACACGGGGACCTAGAGAGTTGGGGCAGGTCTGGGTGCCCGATTTGACCAGCTTCCCTCCAGTTTTCCGCACTGGTAGGTGATGCCTCCGTGTGAGAACTGTTGGAACCAGATTGCTTCTTCTTCTTTTGTCATTCAGGCAGTTCCTTAGCTCTCTCTCTCTCTCTCTCTTGCTTTTGGTAAAAGTAAGGGAAGAGCCCATGAAACTGTTAACAGTTTAAAGGCATAACTTGCAATATTTATGTGCAGGTGTGTGTGGGGGAGGGGGGAAGGCCTCCCTGGAAGACAGAGTTTCTGGGTGGCAAAAACTGTTAAATGCTTAAGCACTGAACTACTAGCTGAAAGGTTGGTGGTTCAAACCCACCCAGAGGCTCCTCTGGAGACAAGCCTGGTAATGTGCTACCAAAAGGTCACAGCCTTCAAAACCGGATGGGAGGCATGCAGTTCCACTCTGCATACATGGGGGGGGGGGCACTATCAATCAATCAGAATCAACTAACAACAACAGAAAACACTCACAGCAAGGAGCCATTTTGCTTTCATTTTCTACCACAGGGGATTTCCCATCTTCTCTGCCTCTTTGCCCTTCCTTTCCTTAGCTCTTCTCCTTTATCCTCAATTTCCCACCATTTCTAAAATGATTTGTCAGTCCTTCAGCTTCATCTGGTTCTTTCCCGGATGAAAAGTCCAGGGCTTTGAGCCAGGAAAATGCTGGGAAGAGAGGGGACAGAGACCTCTGCTGAGACTTTCTTGAAGGAGTGACAGAGGAAGGTGTCCAGACCTTTGACACATTCCAGTTGAACCAACTCTTAGGTTATTATGTTAAAAGTACATCTGCCTTATTTTGTTATTCTAATCTATTTTGCATTCAAAGAAGAAGGGTAAAGGAGAGCCCCCCTCACCCCTCCCCACCCCAAACTCTTTCCTGCCACAAATAAAATATCGCAGATGTTAACAGATGATTACAAAAGACATCCTGGCAGGCCAAGAAACCCTGGGAGGGAGGAGGTGGGGGGCCAGGAGGGCTGGAGCTGGGGGAGGGCTGAGTGCTCAGCACAGATGCTCCGGAGGATTAAATTACAGAGAGAGCGAGGTTGCTGTGCCTTCTTCCAGCCCAGCTCTGCAGGCCAGTGGGAAAGAATCTACACTATTTAAGAGGCTCTTTGTATTGGGTGTTTTGAGCATGAAGTGTTACTCTGGGACTCAAAATAAAGAGTAGTGGCAGACTGGACATCTGGGAAGAAACCTTGGTGGTACAGTGGGCTAGCCTTGTACTTCCAACCACAAGGTTGGTGATTCAAACCCACCAACTGCTCCCATGGAGAAAGATGAGGTTGTCTGCTTCCAAAAGAGATTTAGAGTCTGAGAAGCCCGAAGGAGTCTTTCTATTCTGTTCGATCGAGGGGCTATATGAATCAGAATCAACTCCAGGTTAATGGGTTTGGCTTGGTTTGGTTTGGACATTTCCTGTCCTCTGGTACTAACACTGCAATTTTTGCCTGAGGAAATACCTTCCCTTGCTCTCAGTCCATGTGGCCCAGGTCAGGTTGATTTGACTTGACCTAAGCAACTGATGATAGTGACTGGTACTGGAATGCCCATGTGACTTAAGTTAGGATGGGGAGAGTCAGCCCCACAACTTTTGCTGATGCTTATATGAAAATGGTGCTTACTTTCTGCTGTGGGTGTTAAATTGTTGTTGTTAAGTGCCATCAAGTTGGTTCCGACCAATAGTGACCCACTATAGTGTTCCCAGGGCTTTTTAAATCTTTGCAGGAGAAGAAAGCCTTATCTTTCTCTCACCGAGAGACTGGTGGGCTTGAATAGCCAACATTGTGGTTCACGGTGCACCTATGGGTGCTAAATAGATGGGACGTAAGTCTGGAATTGTGTGTGGTTTGTTTGGTAGAAGCCAGCCTGAGAATGAAGCCAACTTAGACAGGATCCAGTTGAGTGATGAAGTGAGAAGTGAGAACATCGTCTGAGCATCTGGATCCAGATGCAGCGGAAACTGACGGCAACCCAGGACTTTTCAGTTAAATGTGTCTATAAACCACCCACATGGCATCCCTGGGTGGTGCAAACTACTAGCCAAAAGTCTGGCAGTTTGAACCCACCCAACTGTGCCTCTGAAGACAGACCTGGTTATTGGCTTCCAAAAGATCACACCCTTGAAAACCTATACTATTCTGCACACATGAGGTTGCTGAGACTTGGAATTGACTTGTCGGCAACTAACAACAACAGAAACCACCTTTTACTCCCTATTCCCACCATTTGACATTTTGGTTTCTGTCATTTGCAGTCAAAGGTCAAGTTAAACCAAAACCAAACCCACTGCTCTAAAGTCAATTTCGACTCACAGCAACCCTTTGGGACAGAATAATTCTGAGGCTGTAAATCTTAGCAGCAGACCACCTCATCTTTCTCCAGGGGAGTAGCTGGTGGGTTTGAACAACCAACTTTACAGTTAACAGCCCAATGTTTTGGCTCCTTTAAGTTCAAATGAGGTCCTACCTAAGACAAATGGCTTCATAAAGCACAAGAGGCTGGTCCAGGGTCACTGTGTGGGCAGAGCAAAATGAGTGCTGCTGCCATCCTCCAGAGCCTCCAAAGATGCCCTTGCTGAGGATGCAGTCTCTGCTTGCAGGCAGATTTCCAGGTCTTGTTTGACTCCAAGTATACAGCTGCCTGAGACAGATTGCCAGCCAGAAGTCAGTAGCCAGAGCTCAGTTAAACAATCAAGCCGTCCATTTCTGTGCTGTTGTGTAGCAGCGCTCTCTGAGGACACCCTGCACAAGAATGAATGTTCAAAGATCCAACCTGCCTTCAGGAAACCAGAGCCTCCCCTTGCACCCACAAGCAAGGAGGCAGTTGTTCTCAGACATCCTGGGAGAGACAGGTCTTGGCACACTCACATGAGCTGACAAAAATCTTGCCTAGAGTGGAAGGCAGCAGGAAGCAACTGTAATGAGGCTAGGCAATTAGAAAGAAAAGGGTACTTTAAGATTTGGTGAGTGCCTTCCATTGTGCTGGAATAGAAATTCGAATCATGGAAAAGGCTGGTGTAACGAAGCTTGTCAAGGTGTCAGGCAAGAAAATCTGTGGCTAAGTACTGTGGTGGTATTGTTGTTAAGTGCCCTTGAATCAGTTCCAACTCAGCGACCATGTGTAGGGTTTCCAAAGCAGCTGAGGAGTTTGTAACGCCAACCTTGTGGTTCAAACTGACCTTGCGGTCCAGTGTTTATCCTACAGCGCCACAGTGTGATAGGTGACATTTTAAATGGCAATAATAGAAGAGTATAGTCCACCCAGCAGTATTCCCCTTGTCAGTTTATAAAAACCAAACCAGTTGCTGTTGTGTTGATTCCAACCCAAGGTAACCCTATATGTATTAGACTAGAACTGTACTCCCTAGGGGTTTCAATGGTGGATTTTTCCGGAAGGAAAATGTCTACCAGGCTTTTTTTCTGAGGTACTTCTTGATGGACTCTTAACTGCCCACCTTTGGTTCATAGCCCGGTTCCTCAGTGTTTGCTTTAGGGACTTCAGAGTTTATTCTAGGAGGCAACATACTCAGATAGGTGGAATCCTTCCCTAGGCCCATGTTGTTGGAGTGGTTATGTGCCGTGGACTTGGTTCTGACTCATAGCAACCCTGTACAGGGTTTCTGAGGCTGTAAATCTTTACGGGAGCAGAAAGCCTCATCTTTCTCCCATGGAACCACTTTAGCTTCGAACTCCTATCCTGGAGGTTAGCAGCCTGACTCATAACCACTACGCTACCAGAGCTCCTTTCCTAACCCATAATGAACAATGATTTCTCTCAGCCAGTGATTCTCAAGTTTGGGCTTACATCAGAATCACCTGGTGGTGGGGGTTGTTGCTAAGCGATGTCAAGTCAGTTTTGACTCACAGCGACCTAGTTTAAGATTCCTGAGGAGAGGCTGGTGAGTTTGAACTGCTGACCTTGTGGTTCAAACTGACCTTGTGGTCCCATACTTAATTTCAGATTGCTGGGTCCCAGTCCCAGAATTTCTGATCCAGTAAGTCTGGGGTTGTTGTTTTTTGTGAAGTGCCATCGAGTCGGTTCCGACCCATAGCAATCCTGTATAGGGTTTCCGAGGAGCAGCTGGTGATTTTGAACTGTTGACCTGTGGTTCAAACTGATCTTACAGACCAGTGCATTATCCCAGAGCACCACACCAGGATCTGTGAATTTGCTACTGCTGCTGGTCTGAGGTCACATTTTGAAGATCACTGCTCTAAATCAAAGGAGCTCTGGTAGTGTAGTGGTTATGAGTTGGGCTGCTGACCTCAAGGTCAGCAATTTGAAACTACCAGCCATTCCATGAGAGAAAGATGAGGCTTTCTGTTTCCATAAAGACTTACAGCCTTGGAAACCCTATGCAGGGTCACTATGGGTCAGAACAGCGCCAGTACCACTGTAAATCAAGCATGGTCACATGGTTCACCTGTGCTATGATTGGTTTGCGGCTTGTTGTGTGACACAGTTGTAGCCAGGGAAATGAAAGGAGTAAGCCTGAGAGCACTTCCTAGGATGAGTTTTGCTTCCTGGTAAAAAGTGAGCTAGAACCCCCGATCTCCTGTGACCATTTTGTAATCATGTGGGCATGGCCAAGGGGTGTACTGCCATTTCTGAGGAACTGAGCAAACCCTACAATGATGCACTCACAGATACATCGCTATGTGAAATAATTCAACAAAGGAGCTCTGGTACCGTAGTGGTTACGAATCAGGCTGCAAGAACCGCAAGGTCATTTGTTGGAAACTACCAGCTGTTCCGCGGGAGAAAGATGAGGCTTTCTGCTCCCGTAAAGATTTCCAGCCTCGGAAACCCTGTACAGGGTCGCTATGGGTCAG
>NW_006408761.1:3138418-3149353 GCF_000296735.1 Chrysochloris asiatica
CCACCAGCTGTTCCTCGAAAACCCTATACAGTGTCACTCACTATGACTTGACAGCACTAAACAACAGCAACATGAACTCCCATTTCCTGATAGACCTGCAAGTATCCCAGCTGCTTCAGGGGCCTAGCAATCTGAGCCTGGGGATAGGGTGGGGGTCCTGGAGTATTAAGGAAGGCTTCCAAGAAGAGGTTACTCACTCTTGTTTCCTAGTTCATCAGAGAGAATGGTTCAGATCTGTGCTTTGGCAACAGGACAAATGACTACTCTTTTAAGAGTTAGGTTGAATTGGCAAAACTAGGGCTACTTATAAATGCCAAGGGTTTGTTTCATGTAGAAATAACTCTATTGGTACAGAGAAAGAGGAAACTATCAATTCTACCTGTGATAAAGTCAAGAAAAAATTTACATAGGGGGCACCATTTGGACAAAGCCATTAGGAGCTAATTGGGGTGAAGTAGGGTGGGGATAACAGTCCTAGAGGCCAGTACAGTTTCTGGAATATGGTCTATGTCTATGTGTTCATGGGACTTAATTGTGGGAACTTACTGGCCTGAAGGAGCTCTGTTTCAGAGTGGGTTACATGTTGGGCTGTTAACTGCAGGGTCAGCAGTTCAAATTCCTCAGGAGAAAAATGAGGCTTTCTGTTCCTGTAAATATTTAAAGTTTTGAAAACTATACAGGGTTACTGATCTGCTCTGTAAACCTTCATTCTACTCACAATAAAAAAGAAGCCAAGTTATACAACATGGTGCACATAATTGATGTCACTGAATTGTACGTGTAAAAAGTTAAAACAGCAAATGTTTTGTTTTATATATGTATTACCACAATAAAGTAGGGGGTGGGGAAGAAAGTCTGCCACATCACCTTTGTGATATTCTTCCCCCACATCCATAACCTCAGTCAAATCACTGAGAAAACATCAGAGAAACAAAGTTGAGGAACATTCTATAAAATACTGGATATCCTTCAAAAGTGTCAGAATCATGAAAAACAAGGGAAGACAGAGATTGTCACAGACTTGGTTTGGGGGTTGGGGGGAGGACTAAGGAGATTTGATCACATGTTTCCTATAACAGAAAAAAAAATTCTTGGGAAAGTTGAATATACTGTAATGTAGTTCATAGTATTGTATCAATGTTAATTTCCTGTTTTTGAGAAATGTACAGTGTTTATGTAAGAAGCTAACATTAAAATACACACCTGCTGCCATTGAGCATGTAACATTGATTCATGTAAGCTCATCTATTACTGCCATTAACATTGATTCATGTAAGCTCATCTATTACTGAGGAGAACATCTGAATGGGGGTTCTTGGCTGTAACTTTTACAAAAGCAGACTGACAGGACTCTCTTCCAAAGTGCGGCTGGGGAGGCTCGAACTGACAGCTTTTAGGTTAGTTGTTGCTGTTGTTAAGTGCCATTGAGTTGGTTCCAACGCATAGTAACCCTGTTATAGGGTTCCCGAGGAGCAGCTGGTGGGTTTGAACTGCCGACCTTGTGATTCGCAGTCCAGTGCTAATCCTAGTTGAATGCAAACCATTTGTTCCATCCAGGCAAATATTATGGAAGACTAAAAGGAAGCCTAGACTTTGACATTAAAATAACTGAGGTGCAGGATTCACCCAGGTTCTGCCTGGTGAGCACTCATTCTCCTTCCTTCTTTCTTCAAACATCCAGTTGTCATTGAATCTATTCTAGATCACAATGACCTCATGTGTGTCACAGTAGAACTCTGCACCATAGGGTTATAATGAGTGAATTTTCAGAAATCATCTTTTCTTCTGAGGTGCCTCTGAGTGGACCCGAACCTCCAATCGTTAGTAACTGAGTGTGTTAACTCTTTGTACTACCCAGGGATTTGAACCACTCCTCCAATTCCTTGAATTCCAGGAGCAGTGCAGAAAATTTTACCTTGTTGAGTTTTAGGCCTCCTTTTCTTGGGCTTATTGATGCCCTAAGATGTTATGAAAATAGACTTGGATGTAGTAGATCAACTAGGGATTAAGTAAAGGTTTGAGGATGGACAGGAGCCTGTAGGTCACACTGGCTTTGGGTGAGGTGCTGGCTACTGTTGACGAGAAATTCTTAGCACTGTCAGTGGGAAGCCCAGCCAGCCTAGCTCCTGGAGATGGGGAGCAACCAGTGACTACCAGATGGTCTGTAGACAGTGACTCTGCTCCCATAATTCCCAGGCCTTCAACAAATCCCTTTCATGAAAAGCCCTGATTCCTGTCCAGGTGGTCCCTTTCAGGTCAGCTCACTCTCCAGGCAACCCCAAACCTCTTCCTCATTTCCGTCCTTTGTGGGAGATTGTAACTTTTGAGGCTCAAGCTAAATAGATGAAGCATGTGTTGGTTGTCTTTTCTACTGAATGGGCATCATGTGCATTTCTTTTTTTGGGGGGTCTAGTATCTTTTAATATTTGCAGTCAACACTCATGGAAGCAGCAGTCAATCGATAAAACAATATACTACATTAGACAAATCTACTGCTTTAAAGTGTTAAAGATAAAACTGTTAGTGTGAGAACTAAGGCTGGTAATTTCAATAGCCTCATATACATGCGAAAGTTGGACCATGAATAAGGAAGATCTGAAAAGAATCGATGCATTTGAGTTAAGGTGCTGGAGAAGAATAAGGAAAGTACCATGAACCTCCAGAAGAACAAACAAATCTGTTTTGGAAGAAGTACAACCAGAATGCTCCCCAGAAGCCAGGATGGCTAGAGTTCCTCTCTTTGATTTTTTAGACATGTTGTCAGGAGGGACTAGCCCCTGTGGAAAGACATCTTGCTTGATAAAGTGCAGGGTCAGTGAAAAAGTGGGAGATTCACAAGCAGCTGAATTGACACAGTGGCAGCAGCAATGGACTCAAGTATAATGACAATTGTGAGGATGGTGCAGGCCTGGGCCACGTTTCATTCTGTTGTGCATAAGATTGCTGTCAGTTGGAACCAACTCAACAGTACCTAACAACAACATCGTCTACACTCCTTGGTTCTTATCTACTGTGATCAATTGTGATGCATAGTGACACTACAGGACAGAGTAGAACTGCCCCACGAGGTTTCCAAGGCTGTAAATCTTTACAGAAGCAGACTGCCACATCGTTCTGGTAGATTTGAACCACTGATCTTTTGGTTAGCAGTCAAGCATTTTAACCATTGTTCCATCAGAGCGCCTGTTCTTCAGACACACCATTCTAAAATAATGTAGCCAAGAGCATTTTATATTAATTTGAAATATAAAAACGTCTCAAGTTATATCCAGTTTTAGAATGATGCAAAACCTACTCTTCTGCTAATAACTTCATTGAAGGGAGAGATTCCTTGAACAAGACACAAAAAGAGAAAGATTGATGCATTTGCCTATATTAAAAAAAAATTCTGTTAATCAAAAGACACATAAAAAGATTAAAAGAACAAGCCACTGTGCCACCCTTGTTGTTGTTGGCTTTGTATGAATCATGTGCATTTCTAACTTAAAATCAGCAGTTTGGGCCCTAATATAATGATAACTAATATGTCAAATAAAGGTACATTCTCCAGAGTTGCTTGAATGGGTGTATTAGTCAATGCTTCAGTAGGACATTGACAGAGCATCTTTTTGCCTTACATGTAAATTTGGGCAATGTTTCTCAACAGAATTAGATGAATAAATGTTCCCAGTAAAGGGTGCAAAGGGAGCGTAATCAGTTGGGGATTAAGGTAGTAGATGTCTTCCCAGAAGCCATCATCATGGAAACTAAGATTCATTGTTCAAGAGCCAGTCAATGTTTCATCTTCTCTGTGAAATATACCTAGAATTTTCTTCCACTCCACATCAGGCGAACTGAGGTTGTACAATCTTTGGTGATAGTTATGGAAGTCCGTGGTGCTTCTGGTAGTTCTGGTTTATGGCAAGACACGTTATTACCCTTGTGTCTTAGGCTGAGTTTTCTACAGAAACAAAACTAGTGAAACATACATATATGTATATATAAAAAGATGTTGAGGATATGGCTCACAACTGTAGAGTCCCAGTCCCCAGCAGAAAAGGAAAGTCAATTTTTCCTGCATGTCCTTTATATTGGGAGCAGCCCTCACTGCCAAGGAAACATCCTTTCAATTGATTGGCTGCTCATAGCTAATCATCATAGAGTTAACTATGCTGTATTAGATTCACCATGGGAAGAAGCACATTTCAACTGCTAAACCCACCAAGTCGACACAAAACCCTAACTATCACACCTTGTAACCCTTGTTTCCCAGGCTGTAGTTGATTTTGTGGGCAGTTCCCAGAAACACTTAAGGTGAGGAGGTGAGGAGACTTAAGAGGTAGGTGCCGAGGCCCTGCCTTCTGCAGGTGAGTGCTAGGGGTCAGGGCAATGTAAGCAGAAATGTGATGGTCTCCTAGGGATTCCAGCTCTTGAAACCTGCTGAACAAGTACCAGGGCTGCTTTTATCCAGGTCCAGAGACCGGTCTCAGGTGTGCCTTTCCCAAATTTTGGAGCTTCCTTTATTCAGGGGGATAGTAATCTTTGGGTCTAAGGCCCTCAGCACTAAACCTGGGACTGTCCTGAGAAGAAAGCATTTCTAAAGCAAATAATGACTTAACCCAGGCCGAAAAGACTCCCTTTAGTACACCAAAAGGGACCTTTTGGCAAGTGGCATCTTGCCAGGGAGTTGACTCAAAGCCAATCCCTAGCAGCCCCGGGGTTTCAGAACCAGTAGACACGGTGAGAGCTCTGCAATAGCTTACAGGAATTGCCTCACTCACTCTTTGATGATCATCCTCTGCAGAACTCCACTGCTTCAAAACAGCATGCAGGAACTGGAGACGGTTACATCAGAAAGGGACCGTGGAGACATGCTATTCCTGTGTTCTTTCACTGTACAGGGGGGAAGGCTGAGGCACAGAGAGGTAAAGGACTTGCCCAACACTGCACGGTGGAGAACTGTGAGTTGAATAAGGATCTCTTGGTTCCCAGTTTAGGTGCTTCCAACCACAGTGTCTTAGTTTCTGCCATGACAGATAAAAGTCCTAGTGGCACAACAGTTAAGCTTTTGGCTGCTAACCGAAAGGTTGCAGTTCTCACTCATTCAATCACTTTGAGGAATAAAGTCCTGGTGATCTTCTATAAAGATAAGAACCAATACAACCCTTTGGGGCTGTACTACCCAGTCACATGGGAATCAGTTGAATGGCATTCAACAACAACACAACAGAAATACAAATGGATGGCTTTAATGATCACACATTTGTTTTATAACATTTGAGGAGCCTACGAGTCAGAATTCAGGTACTGGCTCTAGACTCAGGCTCTCTCTTCTGCTCTGGGGGGTGGGTCCTTGTCTCAGCTTCTCTAGCTTTCATCTGGGCGTCCCTTGGAGATTGCCACATGGCATCTATTTTTCTTCCATTTGTAGTTGCTTGTGCTTCTTGCTTCTCTGGCCAATCTGTTCCTTTTTTATCTCAAAAGTAATTGGTAGGACTCACCCTACCTGGATATGGTTTCGTTCACCTAACAAAGAACAGGCTATTCTCAGATGGGATAACATCCGCAGGTATAGGGGTTAGTATTCTAATACATATTTTGGGTAGGGGGAGCTCAATTCAATCCACAGTACTCAATACCTTCCCTATTAGCTAGGCAGAAAGGGTGGCAACCCACAGATTTGCTTTCTGACAGGCATCTCTCTATTCCTGGTGCAAAAGTCAAATATGAACCAGCAAGCTGTAGGAGGAGAGAGGTGTTGCCCCAGTATCTGGGAGCAGCACGTAAGCGTGTGGAAAGATGTGTCAGCACAGGCACCAGTTAAAACAGTGCCATGGCAACCAGCATTCACTTTGGTCCCAGCTAGCAAGGGGAGCTATGGAGTGTTATTGAAAATGACTTCTCTCCTGCTGGTTCCCGCCTCTGTTCCTCCTACAGTGAGTGGCTCTAGAATATACCAAATACTGAATGCAGCAACCAGACAAACTCAGCTTCTTTAAAAAGGACTGGGGGTTTTCAGCATAAATAATTTACAGGAGAAGTAAACTCAGCAGCCTTGGGAATCTCCAGCAATTACTGTGTCTAAAAGCACTATGGTTTTGTTTCCTTAGGGCAATGTGGTATTTCAAAATTCATTCCTTGAACACTAATGTTCCAGAGAGGCTCTAGGCGGTGAGGGGAAGAGAAGTGGGACGGGAACCACTTTTGTCCTTCTTATATACAATTGCAGTTTCTGCAGCTGTCCAAACAAACAACCACCCACCACCTCACCATTCAGTAGTAGATGAGGCAAGAGGAGCCCCGGTGCTCCAGTGGTTAAGTGTTCAGCGGTTCTGCAGGAGAAAAACCTGGCAACGTCCTTCCCTAAAGAGAAGAGCCGAGAAAACCCTATGAGGTAGCTCTCCTGTGCCATAAGAGACTGTTATGAGGTGGAATCAATTCAGTGGTGGATACAACAAAAACAATCAATGAGGCACAGGTCTGGAGTGAGTTAAGCATCGTCATTGAAATGAGTTTTAGGCAATTTCACTGAGAGGCTGAGAGGCTGAGATCGCTCCACTTTCCTTTGATTCATTCACCTGACATTTAAATCACTTTCTATCTCTGTGATAGACAATGATATCAAGGGCAGGAGTTACAAATATGAATAAGACAAGGTCCCTGATACTAAGCAGATTCTGGCTCATGGTGGGAGAGAGAGGCAATGTCATGAATAAATAGTGTAGGTAGAGCTATGATGGAGGCACAAGATGCTGGGATGGTACACAGTAATACCTTTTGGTCAAGTCACAGTTGAATTGACCACTTGGCCTCTTGGAATCTGAAGTCAAACTTGAGGAAGTATGGAAGCAGACAATGAGAACTCCCGGGGCCAGGGGCTGGCTGGTTGCCTCTCACTTCCCTATTGTACAATTTGTTTCTTTGCTCTGTTTCTTCTTGCTCCCTTTTCTGTGTACATAGCTGAAATTGGCCGCCCTAGAAGCTACTGGATCAGCTACAATTACTGTTTTAGTTCTCTGGTGCTGCTATGACAGAAATACCACAAGTGGATGACTTTAATAAATTCATTCTCTCACAGTTTAGGAGCCCAGGAGTCCAAATTCAGAGCACTGGCTCTGGACAAAGGTTCTTGTTTCCTTTCAACATCTGCAGGACCAGCATTCCTTGGAGATCCCTAACTTTCTTATCATTAGTTTTCCCTTGGGCCTAGGTGCTTCACAGTGCAAGGACAGCAGGTCCAAAGGAGGAAATCTGTCTCCAGTTTTTCTTTCTTGGTGGTAGTCGATCCCTCTGACCTCAGTTTGTTCTTTTCTCTTTTTAAAAGGAGTTCTCCTTTTATCTCTAGTAAGTAAAAGATGTTACAGGCCATACCCCAGGCAGACTACCCTGATTACATCAGATAAGGCCTGTGATGGGACTAAGGGTATTGTATTCCACTCTTAATCTTCTAATTGGTTGATCACATTAGATTACATCAGGGGGACTCATCATATATAACTGCCATATTACATCATTGCTTACCTGCCAAACCCCTCAGAAGCATGACTCAGCCAAGTTGACACCTACTTTGGGGGAACACAGTGCAATCTATGACATTGTTTTATTGTAGTGTGGTGAGGTCATGGCACAATACATATGCTACAACCCAACTAAGGAGCCCTGGTGGCACAGTGGTTGAACTCTCAGCTGCTAACCTAAGGCTGGCAGTTTGAACCTACCCAACCACTTCTCAGGAGAAAGATCTGGCAATCTGCTTGTGTAAAGATTACAGGCAACTCACAAAGACAACATCCAATGGTCACCAAACACATGAAAAGATGCTCAAAGGCATCAGCCATCAAAGAGATGCAAATCAATGAGATACCACTTTACTCCCAGTAGGGATGGCTAAGATAAAAAACAAACAAACAAACAAACCAAACAGAAAACAGTAAATGAAGATGTTAGGCAATTAAAACCATTACACATTGCTGATGGGAAGCAAAATGGTACAACCCTTATGGAAAATAGTGAGGTGGTTCCTTATAAAACTAAAACTAGAACTACCATGTTGTTGTTGTTGTTGTTGTTATGTGCCATGGAGTCGGTCCTGACTCATAGTGACCCTGCATAGGGTTTCTGAGGCTGTAAATCTTTAAAGGAGCAGATAGCCTCATCTTTCTCCCGTGGAACAGCTGGCAGTTTTGAACTCCTGACCCTGAGATTAGCAGCCCGATTGGTAACCACTACACCACCAGAGCTCCTTAGACCTATCATTGTTGTTGTAGTTGTTAAGTGCCATCGAGTCGGTTCCGACCCATACTGACCCTGAACAGGGTTTCCGAGGCTGTAAATCTTTACAGGAGCAGAAAGCCTCATCTTTCTCCCGTGGAGCAGCTGGTAGTTTCGAACCGCTAACCTTAAGGTTCGCAGCCCGATTCGTAACCACTACGCTACCAGAGCTATGACCTAGTAATTCCACTCATAGGTAATATACTCAAAAAGACTTGAAAGCAAAGACTCAAACAGAAACTTTAACACAAATGTTCATTGCAGCGCTATTCACAATAGCCAAAAGGTGGAAACAACCTAAATGCCCATCAACAGATGAATACATAAACAAAAATATGGTACCTACAGACAATGGAATGCTACTCCGCCAACAGGAGAAATGAAGTCCTGATACACGCATGCTGTAGTATGGATGGAGCTTGAAGACATTTATGGTGAGTGAAATAAGACAATCACAAAAGGACAAATAATGTCTGACCTCACTTACATAAAAAGACAAACAGAGGCAAATGGATACAGATCAAAGTTTATTAGTGGTTTCCAGGGATGGGAGAGAGAGGGAAAAGGGGAGTTAATGGTGATAGAAATATTGCATTGATTAAAGGTATTGGTGGTGTCTGTGTGCCATGGAGTAGGTTCTGACTCATAGCGACCCTGTATGGGATTTCCGAGGATGTAAATCTTTACGGGAGCAGAACGCCTCATCTTTCTTCTGCGGAACAGCTGGTAGTTTAGAACTGCTGACCTTGTGGTTTGCAACCCGATTCATAACCACTATGCTACCAGAGCTCCTTGATTAAAGGTATTACCCAGCTGCCATCTGTTGTTGTTGTTAAGTGCCCACCCATAGGGTTTCCGAGGAGAGGTTGGTGAGCTTGAACCACTGACCTTGTGATTCAGATTGACTTTGCAGTTCAGTGCAGTAACCCACAGTACATCATCAGAACTCCAGCTGACATCTAGTGGCCGCCAGCTCATGACACCCCCATGTGTGCCAGTGTACAGCTGTGCTCCATAGGGTTTTCAATGGTTGACCTTTCAGAAGTTGATCCTTAGGCCTTACCTTTGCAATGCCTCTGGGTGAACTTGAACATCTAACATTTTAGTTAGTAGCTGAGTGTACTATTTGCACCACTTGGACTCTGGTAGAAGATTGTTACTGTTGTTAGATACTGTCGAGTTGATTCCAACTCATAGTGACCTTGTATAGGGTTTCGGAGAGTGACTGGTGGGCTTGAACTGTTGATTTTGTGGTAGTGATTACGTGCCGTGAAGTCAGTTTTAACTCACAGCGACCCTGTATAGGGTTTCCTTGGCAGTGAATTTTTACTGGAGCAGAGAGCCTCATCTTTCTCCCTTGGAGCGACTGGTAGATTTGAACTGCTGACCTTGTGGTTAGCAACACAACTTGCATGGGAACATTACCTTTGTGGTTATTAGCTGGCATTTCTCCCAAAAGCTAACACATATTTCACTTCAATTTCAGATTACAACCTACACTTGTAAGATTATTTGGGTACTAGATGTGGAAGTTCATCTTGTTTTAATAAAGAAACATCTCTGGTGCTGTAGGCTAAAAGCATTGGACCGCAAGGTTGGTTTGAACCACAAGGTCGACACTTAACAACAACAACACAATGATAAGCATTGCACTGTGAACTAAAACAATGAGTCTTTCTGCTCCCACAAAGATTTAAAGACTCTGAAACCCTATACAAGGTCACTATGAGTTGGAACTGACTCAACGGCACTTAACAACAAGTCATCCTGGGGTCCTGCTGTGGCACTGTAGGAGCAGCATTGGGCTGCAAACCACAGTTCAATCTCACCAGCTGCTTCATGGGAAGGAAGCCTTTACAGTGTTGCTGAGTCAGAACTCACTCAATGACACTTAACAACAACAACAACCACAACAAGAGGTCATCCGAAGGAGAAATGGACTCACTCAGTAAGGAAAGGAAAGGTGATTTGGAAAACTATGTTCTTCCTGTCCGAGGAGAAAGTGAGTCAAAGGAAAGTTCTTGATTTCCTTGTAGTTTGAGCTCTCTAGTTTCACAGTATTCAAGAGCTAATGAGTCAGTGTGTGAACTAAAGTGAACCTGAATTAAGCCATGGTATTTTCAATAGCTGCATGTGCATGTGGAACTTGGAAGAGTAAAGGAAGAATTGATACAGTTGAGTTATGGTGTTGGAGAAGAATATTCAAGGTACCATGAACTGCCAGCAGAACAAGTATAACCAAATGCTCCTTAAAAGCCAAGATGGCCAGACTTCGTCTGTCATATTGTCAGGAGGGACTAGTCGCTGGAGAAGGACATCATGCTTGGTAAAGTGGAGGATCAGTGAAAAAGAGGAAGACCCCCAGTGGCAGCAGCAATGGGCTCAGAGCTCAAGGGCAGAAGTAAATGTGAGGATGGCACAAGACCGGGCAGTGTTTTGTTCTGTTGTAGATATAGTCACGATGGGTCACAACCAACTTGATGGCATCTAACAACAATAGAACAAAGGCAATAAACGAAGGCAGAAAATAGGGCATTCAAAGAAGGAAAGTTGTAGTAGTGGTGGGAAGTACTGCTACCTAGGGGATATCAAGTGAGGGTTCCCAGAAAAGGACCACTTGGGAAGTTATTCTCAAATTAAAGTCTTTCTAACTTACTCATGCCACCACTCATCTGTCAGTTTCTC
>NW_006408761.1:3154198-3154711 GCF_000296735.1 Chrysochloris asiatica
CTGTCTTTCTGGCTCCATTAAGTCCCATGGCCTTTCCCCTGGTATTTCATCCTATTCATGAAGACACAGGAATCTCTCTGAGGCAACTGCTTCCTCTCTGCAGAAGTCAGAGCACTGTGCCCTACTCTCCAGATCTCATTGACATCTGAACTTTTGTTACCCCGCCTGAGCAATGTTTTCTGATGTGTAGGGTCCTCCTCCTCCAATCTGCTTTTTAACATTTGGCTTTGTCTACCTCCTTCCAGCACTACTAAGGGTTTCAGACTTTGAACTACACAGCCAGGAAGAAGTCTGTCTATATCACTCTTTTTCAGCATTCTGTCCTTTCACATCCTTTCCAAATGATAATGTTCAGAAAATGGTGCTTCTAAAAATACCTGGAAAAAATTAGTTAAGACTTTTAAAGTTTATTCTGCACACATGTACGTGAGAACCTCTTGTCTTCTGTCCAGAACTAAATCAGGAGTTAGAATCACCTTGTACTTGCTAGAACTATAGATTCCTGAACTCCAC
>NW_006408761.1:3155761-3159562 GCF_000296735.1 Chrysochloris asiatica
CCCCATTTCTGCTTGCTTCTTTCTGTGTCTTGTCTGCTTCTTTATAGCTCAGAAACTGAAGATACACCCTACCTACACTGACAGGGTTGTCTTTGTTATGCAAACAAGAGCCTATTTCCCAACTAGAATTACATCCATATGTATAAGGCTTAGGATTCCAACATGTATTTTGGGGAGGATACAATGGAGTCTGTAACAGTCACCTTGAGACTTCTCAAATGCCTGATGGCAGTGATTTGCATAAACTGTGCTTGGAGATTGCTGTACCCTTTCAAATGTTGTGCTTTGTTGAGTGTGCCCTGTGGGTGTTAGGGGCCATTGATTGAGCTGATGTTCGCCTTCTAGCAACCTCTATGTGACAGAGTAGAACTACCCCATAGGGTGACTGTGCTCTACATAGAGCTCAGGTCCTGTGAACTCACCCTGCTGCAGTTCCTTCCTTCCCCCAGGTGGTCCACCTACTCCCACTCTCCTCCCCTTATTCTGCCTTGAGGGGCAACTCTACTGCCAGGTCCTGCCCTTTCTCACCCTATGGGTCTAGTAGAATATTTCTAGAGCATTCTGAAATTGCTTCTATGATGAAGTTCTTGCTCTTAGGGGAAATGGGGAAGTGAGACTTGAGCATGCAAATGAAAGTGAGTGAAGAGTTCTTTCTTCTCTTTAGGGACACCATCAGTGGGATAAGGTATTCAACTACCTAGGCTATCTTTGACTTTCAAAAAACGGAGCCAGTGAGAACTCCCACTCCTTTCTCAGAGCTGGAGGGGAAAAGGAACTCATATTTGCTTGTGTGATGTGTTCTTACCTGCCAAGTCCTTGGGGAGACAGCAGAGAGTCAAAGCAAGTAAGAAGCAGTGAGATTTTCCCCATGTGTCCATGGAGAACCTCTGATGTTCAAAGTGGTGGTGATAGTGGTTATGTGCCGTGGAGTTGGTTCCGACTCACAGCGACCCTGCATAGGGTTTCCTTTACGGGAGCAGAAAGCCTCATCTTTCTCCTGCGGAGCAGCTGGTAATTTCAAACTGCTGACCTTGCGGTCCACAGCCCGATTCATAGCCAAAGTAGTACAGCTTTAATCCCTGATAGTTAAAAAGAAGAAGAATGCAGGTCTAAAGTCGAGGCATAAGAAAAGGTGCCAAGTACACATGGAGGATATTTTCATCAACCCAAAAAAGATGGTGTTAGTACGCATTGGTCCCATAGTTACTGATCACTGCTAGCTCCACTCTGGCCATTCTCACTTGCATCTCATATATATATATATATATATATAGTTCATAAAAGAGCATAATGCGTAGAGCAGACCTTTGTAGCTTTGTTGCTATTAAGTCAACTCTGACACATGCACAACAGTATGAAACACTGCCAAGCCTGGCACCAGTCGTCCTCACAATTACTGTTATGTTTGAGTCCATTGTCGCAGCCACTGTGTCAGTCCGTCTTGGACCTGTAGTTGTTCCTGCTGTTGCTATTTAGTGCTGTGGTGTTGGTACTGACTCATAGCACCCTTTGATTTATCCTCCTGGCTCTCTGTGACTCTTTGCTAGAGTAGAAAGTCTCATCTTTCTCCCGTCGAGTTCAGGAGATCTTGTGGACTCAAACACCTGACCGTGGGCTTCACAGTCTAATACTTACTGTACAGAGCCACATTGCTCCCTATCTTGTACATGTTGTTAAGTGCTGTCAAGTTAGTTTCAACTCATAGTGACCCTGTATAGGGTTTCTGAGGAACAGCTGGTGAGTTTGAAATGCAGACCTTGTGGTTCAAACTGACCTTATGGTCGAGTGCTTTTCCTACCATACCACACCAGGACTCTAACCTGTACTGTTGTTAAATGCTGTCCAGTTGGTTCTGCTTGAACCACTGACCTTGAGGTTCAAACCAAACCTTGCAGTCCAGCGCATTAACCCACAGTGTGACACCAGGATTTCATCTTGTACTTGTTAAGTGCTGTCGAGTCAGTTCTGACTTATAGCGACCCTGTATAGGGTTGCCGAGGAGCAGCTGGTGAGCTTGAACTGCCGACCTTGTAGTTCAAACAGTTTTGCAGTCTGGCGCATTAACCCACAGCGCCACACCAGGATTTTAAGAAGATTTCAGGGAATATTTTTGGAGTTCTGGGGTGGCGCTGTAGGCTCAGCACCGGACTACTAACCACAAGGTTGGCAGTCCTAATGCACCCACTGCTCATTGGAAACCTTTTACAGGTTTGCTCTGACTTTGACAGCACTTAACAACAACAACAACAACAGGGGATATTTTTGGTTTAAAGTTTAAAGATAATCATCTTAGGGCAATAGTTGCAGGGATTCATCATTCCTCCATGGCTACCAAAAGACTGAAGTCCATGAGAATTTGAGATTCTATTCTCATTTTCTCCCTTTTGATGAGGATTCTTCTACAGAATCTTTGCTCAAATTGCTCACTGATGGTCATTGGGTACCACTCAGTTCTCCTGGTCTCTTGGCACAGGAAGTAATTGTTCATGAAGTCAGTCACCAGCATATTCCATATCCTCCTCCGAGTCCTGAACCTCCTCCTGCCAGTGTTGCTTCCGGTGGAGACAGACCAGTTATTGTTCCTAAGATGACTGTTTGCAAGCTTTTAAGGCCTCAGGGACTATGTAGAGAACTAGGAAGTAGAGCAGAAACTCAAAATTAACTGGGGTGTCCAAGGAAACTTTGACTCTAAATTTTCAAAACACGGAAACAAATCGCATGAGGTTTTTGGTTGTACATAAGTCCTGGTGTGGTGCTGTGGGTTGATGTGCTAGACTGCAAAGTCGGCTTGAATCGCAAGGTCGGCAGTTCATGCTTACCAGCTGCTCCTGGTAAACCCTATATAGGGTCACTATGGGACAGAACCAACTTGACAGCACGTAACAACAGCTACAACAAGCAACCTCAGCAGGAACTATTTTTTATTTTTGTTTTTATGTTGTTTAAATAAATATATCTGTCATACAACCTTTGCCAATTCAACTTTTTACAGACATTGTACTGTGAGGTCGACAGCTCAAATCCCCCAGCTGCTCTGTGGATGAAAGATGAAGCTGTCTGTTCCTACAAGTATTTACTATCTTGGGAAGCTCTTGCAGGATCATTATGAGTCAAAATTGACACAATGGTAGTGGGACAACTTACTGACAGCAATAATAACTAATTGACTAGACAACTCTACCCTTAATCAATGTGATATTTCCATTACCATTAAGCCCTCTTTCCCTCTCATTTCTGTCCCTGGTAACCATTAAGAAACTTTGGTCTCTATACATCACATGTCTTTTCTTGTCTTTTTATATAAGTGAAGTCATATAATATTTGTCCTTTTATGATTGGTTTATTGTACTCAGCATAATATCCACAAGCTCCATCCATATTGTAGCATGTCTTAAGATTACATTTCTCCTATTGGTTGAGTGACATTCCATTGTAAGCACGTACCACATTTTGCTTATGTATTCATCTGTTGATGGGCTTTTCGGTTGTTTCCACCTTTTGGCTATTGGAAAGAGTGCCGCAGTGACATTGTGCACAAGTCTCTGTTGGAGTCTCTCCTTTCAAGTCTTTGGGGTATACACCTAGGAGCGGAATCACTAGGTCATATGGAAGTTTCTCGTTTTTTGTGGAGCTGCCATATTGTTTTCCACAATGGCTGTATCATTTTGCATTGCTACCTCACTGGGGATTTTTTTTTTTTTAAAGATTTTTATTGTGGATTGAGTGAAAGTTTACAGGGCAGATCATCAGTTTTATATTCAACAAATCATACACCTTGTTTCATTACAATGATTATAATCC
>NW_006408761.1:3162797-3177022 GCF_000296735.1 Chrysochloris asiatica
TTCCTTCTCAGGCATTTCCAAATCCTGCCCATCTTCCAGTATGGAGTGTAGGCCTACTTCCAGCTTATTTGCCTCAGTCACTTTATCTCATTTCTGGACATGTGCAGATATGATCATCTGCTTCTATGTTTTGGGAATATTCAGGAGTTATCTGTGACCTTACTTTCCTTCAGGTAGATGTGATCAGGAGATGGGCTTCCCGTCTTCCTGAGAAATTTCAAGATGCCACTATTGTTCAAGATGCCACTATTGTTGGTTGTGACGTAACTCAGGATTTACTCTTCTGCCTATTTACTTTTCAGTCTGCCTGTCCTGCTCCCCAATCCAATCCCCATTTAGGCCTTTTTCTTAGTGATAAACAGTTCCGGGCTGGCTGTGGCCGTTTAGTGCTGCCATTTGGTTTTAAGTGGAAACTGTCACTTTATATTTCGATGAGATCTGTGTGCATGTGTAGTAGAACCCTCTGGGTATAGGGTGAGGTGTCCGCTCACTGAGGCACCCCCTCTAGTCACCAGAATGGAGGTAAACAGAAAGTGAGAGACCAATGAACAGATACCAAAAAATAGAGTATCCATATCTTTATCTCAGCATTTCTGTCAGGTGTCTGTGGCTGTTCTGATCCTTCCCCCGCTTGGTCTCTCCCAAGATGGTGGGTCCGGGGACAGCTGAGTGTCTTGAATTAGAAAATAGTGGATTTCTTGCCTCTGCTACAAATTTCCCTAGCTATAAGCCTTCCAACTGTCTAAATATTCCTTTATATGTGGTTGAGAGTTCTGGGACAATCCCCTGAGCCTGCTTGGTCCAGTATTCTCTGTTGTTGCTGACTGAGCTACTCACTGCACTTCTACCCAATCTACCATCTTGTTTATTCCTCCTCACTGGGTAATTTTTGATATGAAATCAGGTTTGGAGGCCAATGCCTTTGTTCAAAGCCTTTTATTCAAAGCAGAAAAATTAATTCACTGGCTAAATACTTCTTAGAATCCTGATGTGGCACTGTAGGATAAGCACTGGACTGCTAACCACAAGTTCGGCTGTTCAAATCTACCAATTCTTCTTCAGAAACCCTGTGCAGGATTGCTATAAGTTGGAACCAACTTGATGGCAATTAACAAAACAACAAACACTTATTGAACAATTTTTACATGCCATGTATTTTATTAAGCCCAGTGAGATAGTGTGAAATGAAACAGAGAACAATGGAGAGTAGAAGAAAGGCCTGGTGAAAGGCTTTCGAAAGTCTACAGCAAGACAACCTATGGAGTACAGTTCTATTCTGAAACCATGAGTTGGAACAGGAATAGATTTTTTCTTGTTTTTGTTGTTGGTTGGTTCTATTAAGGTGTGTAGTCTTGCTGACCAGGGGTGTCCTGCATTAGTCCAGTAGATAGCAAGATACAAGATAACAGCCTTGATTGGGTTGTTGATGTTTTGGGGTGGTGGTGATAGTGGTTATGAGCCGTGGAGTTGGTTCTGACTCATAGCAACCCTTTATAGGTTTTCTGAGGCTGAAAATCTTTACAGGAACAGAAAGCCTCTTTATCCCCTGGCGTAGCTGGTAGTTTCGAACCTCTGACCTTCACATTAGTACCCCGACTCGTAACCACTACAGTACCAGAGCTCCTTTGTTGTTGGGTTGTTGTTGTTGTTAAGTGCCATCGAGTCGGGTCCGACCCATAGCGACCCTGTACAGGGTTTCCGAGGGTGTAAATCTTTACGGTAGAGAGCCTTAAATTTTACATGTTTCTGCTGGGGTGGGTAAAGAAAGTATTTTATGGAGAAGCAACTAGAAATTTACATGCTGTCTGAAATTACGTTGCAGGACAGAAGGTGTTTTTGAGCACTTGAAATTTGGATTATTGATGGGAGTGAAAGCCTGCCAGTGATTGTAGTCCCAGGTTCCAGCTCATTATTGCCTGCAGGTTTTCTCCAGTGAACGGCTCTGAAATGTGCTATTTTACAAGCTGTGTCACTGCTGCTTCTGACATATGCTTTGCTGCACATTTGGGATTAAGGCGTCAGGTTTTCAAAATGGATTGAAATCAATAAAAGCTTCTGAGGTTTGCCTTTAGCATGTTGCAAGGTTGCTCACCAGTTGTTTGTTTATACTTGCTAATGATTGTTTTTGCATATTATCAATGAGAAGCATGCAATTACATCATTATCATGACAAGTAGTAAACTGAATTTCCTGTGGGCTGTTTCTGGGAGAATAGATGTACTCCAGTCCTAGTGCCCTGAAAAGACTATATAGTTCAGCAATCCAGAGGCTCCAGCATCTGGGCTCCTCGGTCAATTACCAAAAGCCCAGGACTGACCCAAATTTCTCAGGACAAAGTTCTCCTCTGCTGAAATTGACACAAAATTAAAATGATCCCAGTGACCTGGATATAATTAGCATATTATTCATTCATTCATTCATCAATTCATTTATTTGTTATAACAGTTTCATTGTTTTTATTATTATTTACAGACCATAAAATTCACCCTGTAAGGCACACAATTTGTTGGTTTTTAGTATCTCATAGTTGTCTAGAGTCCTGGTGTGGTACTGTAGGATAAGAACGAGACTGGTAACCACATGTTCAAACCCATCAGTCGCTCTTAGAAACCCTATACAGGGTTGCTACACATCAAAACAGACTTGATGGCACACAACAACAGACTTGTCCAACTGTCACCACTATCTAATTTTAAAACATTTTTGCTGTTATAGTCAGGTGGTATTGAGTCAATATTTTTTACTCATAGAATTTACTCAGAGTAAAATTGTTTCTTAGGAATTTTCAAGGCATCCTGATGTAATGCTGTGGGCTAATGCACTGGACTGTAAGGTTGGTTTGAAGCACAAAGTGGGTGGTTCAGGATCACTAGCCGCTCCTCGGAAACCATATACAGGGTCACTATGAGTTGGAACAGACTCGATGGCACTTAACAACAACAATAATATTTATGGGAGTAGATCTCTAAGTCTTTCTTTCATAAAGCTGCTGGGTGATTTGAACTGCCAACCTTCCATGAATGCTTAAGTGTTGCACTGCCAGTTTTCCTTGAAGCATTTTTACCCTTCCAAAAATAGAAGCCATTCCTGTTCAGTCAGCCCCTGGTAGCCCATGAATCTACGTTTCCTCTGTCGATTTGCCTATTTTGGCCACTTTATCAATGGACTCATATGTGGCCCTATTGTGACTAGCTTCTTTGCTTTGGCGTAATGTTTCCATGTCTCATCCATTTGTAGCTTGTATCAGTGCACGTCTTCATTTTTAATTGACATCTGATACACTGTGTCTGGTGGGTGATAAGAGGGGTCTGTCAGTAAAGGAAAAATGTAAACAAAATATCAGGCCTAGTCCTTGATTCAATCCTATAAACCATCTAGGGAAATAAAATCATAATTTTAAGTTTAATATTTATTAAGCAATTTCTGTATTGTATGGATAGAGCCCAAATGCTTGAAAATGGCCACCCTAATTTCAACTCAAACTCTGTCTCCTAACCCTCCCTGTTGCTCCCACTATACACACAGAAACTCTGTTCGCATGCTTTAGTTATATCTGTGCTAGAAAGGACCAGACAGCCCTTCCTCCTGCTATGGACACTCTTTGTTCTCTAGGAAGGGGTAGGAAGCCTGGTAACTTGTGGTTTTCCTGCCTTTTCCATATTCTGCAGTCCACCCATAACTGCCTTGCCCCTTGTCTATCCCATGGTATAAAAAGACCCTAACCCATGGCCCTCTTGCATGGAATCTTAACTGCCCAGCCGGCTGCCACTGGAAATAGTTGCTGTTATCATCCTGGTCAATAATTTTCCCTGTCTATAAGCCATCTTTTCTTTTCTGTAATAAACGAATGTCTCTTGAATTGACTCTTAGTCACTTTATTGGTCTCTCAGTAACCACATACACAGAAGGATTCTCCCTTCTGGGTTTAAACTCAAACAATTGGCAAGCCAGCCAGGAGACCAAACAAACAGACAGACAGACAAACAAGCAAACAAACAAGGCTCCTGAGATAAGATGGAAGGGCAAGGGACTTCATGGGAGAAATTCTGGGATGGCCATTTGCTTCCATGTTTTCATACTGGAAAGGACCCCATCCCCAGAGAGATCCCTGTTTTAAGCCTATATGTGGAGCATTGTAGTCCCCACATTGGACTACACAAGCCTCCCATCCAAACAGGGCCCTTGAGGGCAAACAGTATGGCATTGCAGCATTGCAAACTGGGAGAGTGGCCCCAACTTGAGACTGTCTTGAGTGCCTCCCCTTCTCTTGCATGCCTTTTACTGGATGGGCATGACTTGCCTCTGTTAGCACCTCTCACCTCTCTGTCCTTCTGCCCTTAGAGCCTGCAGTAAGGTTGCCAGTGGGGCCCCAGGATTACAGATGGGGAGAACTAGTTGGGTTTTTAGATGTGTGGGTGACTCTCCACCTCCTCTGTCATGGGCATGCCATGGTGAATTACACCTGCTAATGCCAGGGCTTGGGTATGCTTGACATAGTGGAGACAATCTGGACAGTCTGAGAGGCATTTCCCAACATTACCAGCTAATTGTTCTGTACAACTCCAGTCATGGAGCTGTACCAGGTCCTGTGTATTCCATATTGGCACGGGAGTAAATTAATGCTACTGAGAAGTGCAGCCAGAGTGCTCCTTGGAGGCCAGGATGGCCAAAATTAGTCTCTCAGGTCCTGCGTATTCCATATTGGCATGGGAATAAATCAATGCTACTGAGAAGTGCAGCCAGAGTGCTCCTTGGAGGCCAAGATGGCCAAATTTCGTCTCTCATACTTCAGACATTTTGTCAGGAGGGACCAGTTGGTAAAGTGGAGGGTCAGAAAAAAAGAGGAAGACCCCTCCTCTCCAATAAGATGGATTGGCCAAGTGGCAGCATTGATGGACTCATGCATGGCAACAGTAGTGAGGTTCGCCCAGGATAGGGCAGTGTTTTGTTCTGCTGTGTATAAGGTCGCTATGGGTTGGTACCAACTCGATGGCACCTAACAATAACAACAACATCCTCAGGATTATGCTGTGTGGATAGTTTGCAGTGGCTATTAGCAGTATACATCCAATTAAAACATGAGGTGTCAAGGTATATAGACAGAGCCCCAATAGAGGCAGGCTTCCATGGCAAGTATGCCGTCAAATCATTCTACTTGACTTTTCTTTGCAGTTAGGCAGACAACACTAGGATTGGAGCTTTCCCCTCCCTGAGGCTGGCTCTGGACATGTGGGACTCATGGATGGCCGTACCTACCTTACAATTGGACAGGCTAATGTACATGGTGGTGTGCCATGGAGTTGGTTCCAACTCATAGCGACCCTGCAGAGGGTTTTCCAGGCTGTAAATCTTTACAGGCACAGAAAGCCTCATCTTCCTTCCACAGAATGACTGGTAGTTTTGAACTGCTAACCTTGAGGTTAGTAGCCTGACTCATAAACACTATGCTACCAGGGCTCCTTGATACACACAGGGACTGCCCTATATCCCTAGCACAACTTACAAATGCCTACTCATTAAACCAGCAACTGGGATATGGTTTACAGCAGCTACCATTGGACCAAATGCACGTCCTGGTGGTTTTATCCTCTTGTGGTCCTGCCCCACCCCACCCCCACCCCCAGGCTGCAGCAATTGACATTCAATGGCAAGTAGAGGCACTAGTGAAGCATACTGCCACTGCTTGAAATCAAACCCACAAAGGTCTTACTCTGTTAGTTGAAACAGAACAAATGTACAAGGTGGTGCCGCATAACCACATGGTCCTAGACATTCTCCGAGCCGTTCAGGGAGACTCCTGTGCTTTCATTCATAGAGAATGCTGTGTATATATACCTGACATTTCCATGGCTCTGCAACAGATGCATGATCACATTTCTACAGGCCAGAAGTTACCTACTGACCCCTTTTCAAGCTGGCTTAACTCCTTACCCTCAGCATGGTGCCTTATTCTCCTTTCACTTGTTGGGGTCTTGGACCTGGGGATACTGCTTCCTTGTAGGAGATGCGTTGCCGTGACCTTTGGTTACAATTCTTCAACGTCCAGGTCTGAAGGATCATGCAGAAGGCCAGTGGTAAGGTTGTAAAGGCCATTTAGGCGCATTGGGGTGGAATGCAGGGGTAGAGTGTAAATACTTGAAAATGATCTCCCTAATGTCAACTCAAAGGAGCTCTGGTAGCGTAGTGGTTACGAATCGGGATGCTAATGTCAAGGTCAGCAGTTCGAAACTACCAGCTGTTCCACAGGGGAAAGATGAGACTTTCTGCTCCCATAAAGATTTACAGCCTCGGAAACCCTGTACAGGGTTGCTATGAGTTGGAACCGACTCCAACAACAACAACAATGTCAACTCAAGGCATATCTCCTATCCCATCCCCTGCTCCCACTACACACACAAACACTGTTTGTTCTCATGCTTTAGTTATACATATGCTAGACATATGTATATGTATATAAGCAGACAGCCCCCTCCTCCTGTAATACACACAGAAACTCTGGTCTCTAGGAAAAGACAGGCAACCTGGCACCTTGGAGTTTCCTTGCCTTTTCGATGTTCTACCTGCTAATGATGCCTGAAGCTTGTATACTCCATGATGTAAAAAGACCCTCGCCTGTGCCCCTCCCATGGAATCATCACTGTCCAATTGGCTGTCACTGGAAACAGCCACTGTTCTTGTCCTGGTCAGTAATTTTCCCTGTCTGTAAACTGTCTTGTCTTTTCTGTAATAAACTAATGTCTCTTGGACTGATTCTTGGTCACTTTTCAGTCTCTTGGTAACCACATAAGCAGGATTCTCTCTTCTGAGTTTATACCCAAACATATGTGCCAGGCACTATGCTAAATACTTAACATGTTTCTCCCATTGAGTCCTTTCAATATGGTGTCAAATAAATGCCGTTGTCAACATCTTCCCACTGCCGCTGCCCCAGTGATTCTGACTCCTAGGGATACTATAGTAAATCTTTATGGGAGCAGACAGCCTCATCTTTCTCCTGTGGAAAAGCTGATGGGTTTTGAACTGCCAACCTTGTGGTTAGAAGCCAATGCCTAGCCCGCAGTGCCACTAGGGCTCCTTGTCAACACCTTAGACAAGAAGAAATTGACATCTCAGTGATTTATTACACATCTCAGGCCTGAATTGAGAACTTTGCTGAGCTTGCCTGACTGGGAAGCCTGTCTTTTTCTAGGAGTCCAAGGATGAACATAGTCTCCTGAGTTAATGTGATCTTGCAGGGTTGGAGAAGCTGGCCTGGCCTTCAGGACCCATATTTGAAATATTTATCATCTGCTGTAACACATTTACCCCACTATCTAGAACTAGGGAGTCCTGATGTGGTGCTGTGGGTTAATGTGCTGGACTGCAAAGTTGCTTGAACCTCAAGGTTGGTGGTTTAAGCTCACTAGCCACTCCTTGGAAACCCTATACAGGGTCACTGTGAGTTGAAGTGACTCAACAGCATTTAACAACAGCAGCATCTAGAACTAGAACACACTGTGTTGGTAAGTGGAAGGGATTAATTCATTAAGATGCACTCCTTCTCCATTGCTATTTTCACAGATGGGAAGTAAAAATCCCCCAGGCTTCTAGCTTGTGTCTTAAAAAAACTCAAATAGACACAGAGAAACATGGGAGACAAGCCTGGACCAGAATGCTGGTGTCTTGACAAATTTGATTTTTCTTTATTCTCTAACTGTAAGAATAATTTCTTTGAGAAAGACCATCAGAAAGCTAGTCCTTATGAGGTGAAGTTAACGATATCTCAAGTGTCCAACTTTTCCGAGATGCTATACCACTCCATCAGCCCAGTATCAGTGACTACTCACCCCCTCAGTATTCTTTCTCACCTCCCAGGGTTCTGCAGTTCTCTGCAACATCTCACAGAACTTGCACACCATCAAGGAAATGGTGCTTATGACTGTGAAGACAGGCACATTTCCAATCCATGGTTCAGACATCAGTCTGGAGGATTCTTCTCACTCAAGTCAAATTGGGCTGTTTGACTCAAAAGTCTGGAAGCTGGTGAACCAGGTCAGGCCATAGGCCCAGCTCAAGTTCCAAGAAGCAGAGGTCAGATGGGGTAAGTCACACCCAGGATTCAGAGCATTCCTATATATTGGACACAGACCCCACCCTCAAGGAAACTAAGGGTGGTGACTTGAGTCACACCCTCTAGTAAGGTAGGGAGCCAAGATACATCCCACCTTAATCTTGCCTCATTAACATAACTGACAACTCACTCCCAAATAGGACCATTTCACAGGCACAGAGACTAGGAATTATAACACATCACAAATGGAGGAATGGGTCTAGAAGGACCATATTAAGTGTATCACGAACATTTACCCTGAGGTTTATCTTATCTCCCTGTGAGTCATATCCTTGTTCCTTCCTTGTTCAGAGATCTCAGGGTTACCCAGAAATGCATTATGTTTGGAATTCCACTTTTCTTGGGAATTAATCTAGGGTAAGAAATATGACCCAATTCCAGTTAGCAAGACAAAAAGAGAAATCTGTTGTGAGGTTACCTAGGGAAGATTTTTTTTCCTGAAGAAAAAAATGAAGCCTGTCAGGCAAAAGGGAGTACTGTCGCTCTGTAGGAAAAGCACTGGATTTCTAGCCACAAGGTTAGTAGTCTGAGCCCACCAGCTACTCCCTGAGAGAAAGATAAGATTTTCTGCTCCTGTAAAGATTTACAGCCTCAGAAACCCTATCACAGTCTCTGTGATTTAAAACCTGCTTGATGTCACTCAGCACCAACACACATCAGGCAAAAAGGTTTTCTTTTTCTTTGTCTTCTACTTTCCTTCCTGGGACACTTGTGTGAAGAGGTCATCTTGGGAGCATGTGGTGACAATTCTTATGACAAGAAACCAAAAGGCTCTTAGAAGGCGATGTGTCCTTGATGATGTCCTTGAGCTTTGAGCCAGTCCTGAACTCAAACCTTCCTATTGTGGGAGATAAAAACCTGTCTGGTAGCGTAATGGTTATGAATTGGGCTGTGAACCACAAGGTCAGCAGTTTGAAACTACCAGCTGCTCCACGGGAGAGAGGCGTTCTGCTCCTGTAAAGATTATCACGCTCTGTGCAGGGTTGCTATGAGTCGGAACCGACTCCACGGCACATAACAACAACTACAACAACAAAGTCACTAATATTTTCAATAACCTCATATACATGCGAAAGCTGGACAGTGAATAAGGAAGACTGTAGCAGAATTGATGCTTTTGAGTTATGGTGTTGGAGGAGAATATTGAAAGTGCCAATAGATCTGTGTTGGACGAAGTGCAGCCAGAGTGCTCCTTAGAGGCCAGGATGGCCAAGCTTCGTCTCTCATACTTCAGACATATTATCAGGAGGACCAGTCACTGGAGAAGTATATCATGTTTGGTAAGGTGGAGGGTCAGAGAAAAAGAGGAAGACCCCCAGAAAGATGGATTGGCCAGTGGCAGCATCAATGGTCTCAAACGTGGCAGCAATAGTGAGGTTGGCCCAGGATCAGTCAGTGTTTCGTTCTGCTGTGCATAGGGTTGCTATGAGTCGTTATCGACTTGATGGCACCAAATAACAACAGCAAGCCATGAATGTCAGTCAGGAATGTTGTTACTTGCAACTCAACACAGCATAACTGATTCATTCCCCAGTTCGATTTTAAGTCTTTTGAGGAAGGAATATTGTATTTAATGCGCTTGCATCTTTCATAGTATGAGACATAGAATTGTTGTTAAGTGTCGTGGAGTCGATTCTGACCCATTGCAACTCTGTATAGGGTTTCCAAGGAGTAGCTGGTGAGCTTAAACCACCAACCTTGTAGTTTAAACGACTTTGCAGTCTGACGTATTTAGCCCACAGCTCCACACCAGGACTCCAGACATGGAGTAGGTATAACTTTACTGAATTGATAAATAAATGAATAGAAGAATAAATACTCGTTATTTTAACATTTTTAACTAATATTTTTTAGACCTGGTGTGGCTTATTAACCCACAGCGCCACACCAGGTCTGAAAAACCAAACCAGTTGCCTTTGAGTAAACTCAACTCATTGTGATCCCATGTTTATCAGAGTAGAACTACAAACTCCAGAGGGTTTTCAATGGCTACATTTTTCAGGTATAGATTACTAGGCCTTTCTTTTGAGGCATGTCTAGGTGGATTTGAACTTCAAACTTTATTTAGCTCCTAAGCACATTAACCATTTGCACCATCCGAGGACTCCAGGTAGGTTCTAGAATGGTCCTGAAGTCCAAGGACATGTATCCGTGTGTTCCCTATAATTTGGTGTTATAGTGGATCTGTATGGTGGGGTGGTGGGGGTGGGGTGGGATGGAGAGGTGCAGTCTCACTGGGGATGACCTCCAAGGAAAACCTACCAGGAGGCATGAAAGGATATCCAGTGCTGATTGTCATCCTGATTGAACCTGTACCAGGAATCTTCACAGAAGCAGGCCATTAAACAGCCTTCCTTTTATGGTGCTCTTTTTCCCCATTGTGCCTTTCTGTTGATTCATCCTTCTGCCTGCTGTTTGCGTTTCTCACTCTTGTGGGGAATCTGTAAAAGAGCAGCCTCCCCCACACCTCCTAGGCTTGTTCTTGGGGGAGATAGTCAAGGAAACGATGACATGCTTTGGGAATGAATGCTTCATTTCTGTTCTGCACCGGAGCTCATCACTGAGCCAGCTGCACGGGAGGCAGCAGGGGGATGCTTGAAGGAAGCTCAGAAACACGCCTTGAAGCAATGAAATATTGATGCCGCAGGGAGGAGAGAGCTGTGGAGCAGCAGCTGTAGGCCGAATCAGCACACGTGCAGGAGGAGTGGGCATGGCAGGCATGTGACTCCTTCTGATCTACCCTTTTACTTTGAGCACTGAGAGAGGAGACATGGGGCTACAGAGAGGAACTGTCCCTCTCTCCATCTCTCTGCATTTCATCTCTGGTTACAGAGGTAGTTACAGACTACCTCTAGCGTAGCCAGAGTGCTTAGCCACGTGTGCTACCCAGAGACTTCTATACACAAGGGACCTTCAAAAAGTTCCTGGGAAAAATGGGATGAAAAAAAAAAGCGAAAGTTTTCCATGAACTCTTTGAAGCCCTGTCATAAAGCTCCTCATACACCAAAAACCTAACTCTGTAGCCAGGGAGTTGACTGTAGGGAAACTAGAATGATGAGTTCCTGGTCCATGATGTGCCATCCTGACACATACTATTTATCGCCTTTCTTCTCATTCCAAATTCACAGGAATGTCCTAAAGTCCAAACGTTACCTTGATTAAGTCAGCGGAAGCCATGACAACTCCCCACAGTTATGATTCTCGAATGGAAACTATGAGGGGACTTCAAAAAGAAGTTATGGAAAAATTCCATTCTCTTTTCGTTCCACTTTCCCTTGAACTTTTGTGAAGCCCCCTCACATTTTCCTCACTGGGAGTCATACAACGATGTTTGGAAACATTTTATGGTTTTCACAACTTGTGTGTGTGGGGGGGGGTGGTGGTGGGTGGGTACTAATGGCACCTTGTGGCTAGAGACCAGGGATGCTGCTAGACATCCTACAATGAATAGGTCAGGCCTCCATAACAAAGAACAAATCAACAACATTTCAAATTTCTCCCCCTTCTCTGGTCCTTGGGAAACATGAGTCTCCAGGAAGTGGCTTTTCCCAAGTCCACAGAAGGCACTGGCTCTGATGCCTTGACGTCAGCCCATGAAACTCACTTCAGACTTAGAAACCAAGTTTGTGATAATTTGCTGCAACAGCAATCAATAAGAAACAAATATACTGTCTTTGTATTACATTAAGCAGTACGTGTGACTTTCTAGACTATATACCCCATGAAGGAAGCAGCATAAAACAGAGCAAACCCACTGCAGTTGAGCTGACAGGAGTAGAACTGCCCTATGTGGTTTCTAAGGCTGAAATCTTTATGGGAGCAGACAGCCATCTTCCTCCCATAGAGAGGCTGGTGGATTCAAACCTTCTATCTTTGGAAAGTAGACAGCACTTTAATCATTGAGTCACCAGGGCTCTTTGGAGCCAGGATAGTCCAAGGTTAAGAACATTGTCTCTGGACAAATCAGATCTGGGTTCAAATCCTAACTGACCCTTGTATTAGATCTTTTCTAACATTTCATCTAGACAGGCTTTGGAACTTTCTTCCTATATGTGATGGACATATGTGTTAGTTTTCCTAACATCCAATCTCCACTTCCCCTTGCTAAACCAAATCCAAGCCATGGCCGTAGTTGATTCTGACTTATAATGACCCCATATAGGTTTTCCAAGATGGTAGATCTTTATGGGAGCCAACAATCTCATCTTTCTCCCGAGGTTTGAACCACCACCTTGCAGTTAGCTGCCCGATGCCTAAACCACAGAACCACCAGGGCATCTTCCCTTTGCTAATAGAACTTTAGTTTTGTACAGGAAGGTCCATGTGATTAGCTTTAAGAAAAAATCAAATTTCACAGCCTCCTCTCTTGTAGTTAGGGAGGCTCACTGGCCCAGTGGTTATTTCTAGAAAGAACTGCAGACAAACGTCTTACTTGGCATGCAACTTTGCCCTTTGTTCTAGCCTGTCTTCTTAGAATGCTTCATGCTAAGGGTGGTGGAAGACTTCCTGGTGGCATAAATGGTTAAGCGCTGGACTAGTAACCAAAAGGTTGGCAGTTCAAATCTACCCAGAGCCTGGCAATGTGCTTCCGGAAGATCACAGCCTTGAAAACCCTATGAAGCAGTTATACTCTGCACACCTGGGCTTTCTGTGAATTGGAATCGACTTGACGACAACTAGAAGCAGCAACAATGATGGTGATGTGGAAAGGTAGACATGTCTCAGGTTCCTCATGAAAGAGTGGACACAGTATATCAGCCAAGGAGTCTTGGTTTGTGAGAAGAATAATCCTGTTAGTTAGTTAGTTAGTTTGTTAGTTAGTTAGTTAGTTAGTTAGTTAGTTAGTTAGTTAGTTGTTAGGTGCTGTTGAGTCAGTTCCAACTTATAGTGATCCTATGTAAGACAGAAGGCTACACTTCCAGGTCCTGTGCCATCCTCACAATTGTTTCTATGGTTCCGAATCTTATTGGAGCCATTGTGTCAATCAATCTCTTTAAGGATCTTCCTCTTTTTTGCTCTCTACTTCACCAAGCATGATGTCTTTCTCCACGGACTTGTCCCTCTTGATCACATGTCTGAAGTATGTGAGGCAAAGTCTCACCATCCTTCCTTTGAAGAAGCATTCTGACTGTACTTCCTCTAAGACAGATGTGTTCATTCTTATGGCAGCCCATGGTAGTTTCAATATTCTTCAGCAACGCCATAATCCAAATACATCAAATTTTCTCTCGTCTTCCTTATTCATTGTCCAACTTTCACAAGCATATAAGGAAATGTTATTTATGTTCTCTGTAACATTGACCCCTGATTCATTATTTGTTCCACTCTGTAGAAACAGATTCTTGTTTCTTATTTCTAATTTGAGTAAATTCTACCACTTACCACTCATCTTAAAGATTCTACACTTTTTGAAGGAGGCCATTTACCAGTGGGTAAAACCATGGGGCTCTGGAGTCTAATGTTGTTGTTAAGTTCTATCAAGTAAGTTCTGACTCAGAGCAACCCTGCATAGGGTTTCTGAGGAGTGACTGGCGAGTTTGAACTGCTGACCTTAAGGTTAGTAGTCCAGTGCTTATCCTACAGTGTCACATCAGAACACAGTTCTTGCCAAGTGGTTATTTCTAGGAGGGACGACTTGGAGTCCGATGGACCTGGTATATTAGTTAGGGTAAGTGATGCTAGGTGTTATAACAAATAAAAGTCAATTCTTGATTGTGTCGTATAACAGAAGCAGATTCCTCACTCAAAGTCCTTTCAAGTGGACAAGGTCATCAAGGAGGTAGCCTCTCTTAGTTGCCTAATCTGCTGAGCATAGTTTTCTCATCTTGACAGCTACACAGTCAGACTGACACAGCTACTTAGCAGGTTGATCCATTGTTGTCGCGTCTATGTGACTCATAGAGACCCACAGGACAGAGTCCAACTGCCCCATGTGGTTTCTGAGGCTACACATCTTTCTCCCATGGGTTGACTGGTGAGTTCAAATTCACTGACTTTTTGGTTAGCAGTCGAGTGCTAAACCACTGAGCCACCAGCGTTCCTTTATCGGTATATTTAGTATATGTCTTGCCAAAGAGAGCACTATTGTTGTTGTTGTTGTCAGGTGCCACAGAGT